>NC_092293.1:14700667-14821591 GCF_036320965.1 Panulirus ornatus | reverse complement strand
TCCATCCTCTTCAACAACCAGCGTTATACTTTCACCCAAACTCACTTTCATCCTCCTCCTTCTACATACACCATCCACACGGCCCACCAGTCTATCCATCTGCATACAACAACTGTGGCAACTTGCATTGTGTGTTGTCTCCATGGTTAATATCATCCTACAATCATCCCAGCTGACTCTCATCACACGTAATGCCTCATCCATAACAACATTGTGTGTCTTCATGGTTAAAATCATCCTACAATCATCCCAGCTGGCTCTCATCTCACGTCATGCCTCATCCATAACCACATTGTGTGTCTTCATGGTTAATATCATCCTACAATCATCCCAGCTGACTCTCATCACACGTAATGCCTCATCCATAACCACATTGTGTGTCTTCATGGTTAATATCATCCTACAATCATCCCAGCTGACTATCATCACACGTCATGCCTCATCCATAACCACATTGTGTGTCTTCATGGTTAATATCATCCTACAATCATCCCAGCTGACTCTCATCTCACGTCATGCCTCATCCATAACCACATTGTGTGTCTTCATGGTTAATATCATCCTACAATCATCCCAGCTGACTCTCATCTCACGTAATGCCTCATCCATAACCACATTGTGTGTCTTCATGGTTAATATCATCCTACAATCATCCCAGCTGACTCTCATCTCACGTCATGCCTCATCCATAACCACATTGTGTGTCTTCATGGTTAATATCATCCTACAATCATCCCAGCTGACTCTCATCTCACGTCATGCCTCATCCATAACCACATTGTGTGTCTTCATGGTTAATATCACCTTAATGACCTGGTAATAAAAGCATCGAAGCACAAGAAGGATCTATGTGTCATTATTAGTAGATTCTACAAACATTTCTGTAATATCATTCAGAGAAGATGACAACATTGATAGCAAGCCTCCCTTATGATGAAGATAACAAGACTTGTAATGAGCGATATGATAGAGGTTTACAACACCAGGTATGTTTACTGATGATGAAGCTACATCTTACTTACATTGTGGTGGTTGTATACACAACTTCTCTCCTTCTCTTACCTGGATTTATCACACTGGATGAGGCGGGGCATCGTGACGTCACAGGCAAGTCCCTCCCCCCGCCAGATCCAAACATGTGTTGTGTCTGGTGATGGCGGTTCAAGATTTCCCACATTTATATTGATCTTTACATTATCATCCACTCCCAAAGTCACCTGGCATTCTTGTGTTTCAACAACAGACGTGATATATGCAACACCAGGCAAACATTGTACCATTATCTGATAGGTTAATTGGTGCACAATCAAGAACCAGTGAATTTCATCGCCGCCATAAGTAAGTAAGGAAGGTGACTTTAATGATGATAAATACGACCTGGTATGGCTGTGTCTACACACTACCGCCATCTGGTCAACCTGGTACGTACGAACCTTAACCTTAAAGTGGCCCACGTAAACGCGAACTTAAAATCTATCCATTTAACTCTGTCATTCATCAATTAGCATTTAAACACCATCTTTTAAACGTAAACCTTCCACTTACATTATATTAACAAGTAATCTAAGATACGTCATACAAACACAAGGTTTAAAGCTGAAACTCGAACTTTTAAGTCCGTCAATTTAACACCTACTTTAGAATTAGCAAAAAAATTGCGAAGCATTAACTCCGCCAAATAGCAGCTTGTGTATGTAATGCTTCATTTAATTGAACATTTTTAAAGTCAGTTAAATTAATGGTATCCTTTGATGTTCATCATTAAAACATAAACCTATGAACTCTGTCTCTAGAACTAAGCACAAACTTTTACGTTCCATCATAGGAAAGGAATCTTGCAAAATCTATCAAAATTCGTCACATAACGCGAACTTTTCAACCCTTCCATTTAACTGGGCCACTCTTCCCTGGCTGCCATTCATATTTTGTCCTTTTAAACTGTGACTTTATTACACTTTCATTCATTCATCATGACTTTATTACACTTTCATTCATTCATCATGACTTTATTACACTTTCATTCATTCATCATGACTTTATTACACTTTCATTCATTCATCATGACTTTATTACACTTTCATTCATCATTCATCAACTAGTTCGTCTCACTGATATTCCATTCATAAACTTCATTTGTGCATCTCATAGTTTGACCGCCATGTTGCATGTTTCCTTAATGTTTATAATTCTTTGTGTATTTAATAATAGAAGATTCAGTGATATTTCTCGTGGTACTGGAGTTAGAGTTAATAACTGAGATGGCATTATAATCTCTAACTCCAGTACCACGAGAAATATCATTGAATCTTCTATCATTAAATGCACAAAGAATTATAATCTTGATATAAGTGATTGTCTATACAAATTGCATAAATTTAGTGTTGATAAAATTTGTAAGGAATTCATCTTGTCCACATAATTAGTTTATGATACGCTTGTTGTCTGTCTCGAACAATCACATGTTTACCAAATGGCGTCCTAGCTACGTCTCTTCGTTGTATATCAACTGAGTGTTATATTTCTCTCTTGTGTCTCCCCTGATGATGTGGTTATTACATGAAAGTGCACTTGGGAACTTGTCATGTTTCATTTTCCCCGTGGATTCATAGGAATATACTTGATCACGCGCAAAATTGTGATCCTTTCCAATATATATACATATATATATATATATATATATATATATATATATATATATATATATATATATATATATATATATATATCCTTCAGTATGTTTACTTTCGATAATGAGGAACAGAAGAATAAGCCAAGAAAGTAAATTTCGTCAAAGACATCTCTCTTTTCTTAACGCTGCTTCGTAAAGATTTTCATTAATTCAAATTGAAGAAAGAGACGTATTTTTCTATTGTCTGGTTAGCTCAGTGGTAGAGCGTGGGTCTGACACACTCAAGGTCGTGGGTTCGAGACCCACACCAGACATATTTTTTGTCTTTTTCTTGTTTCATTTTGTCCGCATCACATGTGTGCAACATTCAGTATGTTCGTCCAACGTTATAGTGAAGATCTTCACAATAAATTGGGGTTTTAGACCTTATCTGAAAGGGTCAGGTCCACCAAGACGTCTTTGAAATCTTCCAGAAGCTTCTGGCGATCCTCCTCCAACTGCTGGGCACATCAGAGTTAACATGGGCCGGACATCGGTTGTGGAACGACTTAATCTGCTTCCGGTAGTTAGCAGGGATGATGATGAGGGCTCTGACCTCATACCAGGTCAACTTAGTTCCAGTCTATTGCTTAGTTCCAGTCTATTGCTTAGTTCCAGTCTATTGCAACGACAATAAAAAATTAAAACTCATTTCTTCGTTGAAAATTGAGAGGAAAACACGACAGCAACATGGAGATTTACCCTGCGGTTATTTTGCCGGCTAGTCGGCAACGGTCGGTCAAACAGTATTTTGCCGTGGTAATCTCAGTGCTTCATATAATACTAAGTCCAAAAAAATGTTCTTGGGGGCGTAGCTCAGTGGTAGAGCACTCGCTTGGCATGCGAGAGGTCCCGGGTTCAAACCCCGGCGCTTCCATTTTTTTATTTAGGAAATTCATTGTTTTCAGTCTTGTATATATATATATATATATATATATATATATATATATATATATATATATATATATATATATATATCGTCCGATCAGGGAAGTTAAGCAACGTTGGGTCTGGTTAGTACTTGGATGGGTGACCGTCTGGGAACACCAGATGCTGTTATCCCTGGGGATAGGGAAGAAAGTATACTTGCCACGTATTCCCTGCGTGTCGTACAAGGCGACTAAAAGGGGAGGGAGCAGAAGGCCGGAAATCCTTTACTCTCATTTTCAATTTTCTAAAAGACGGAACAGAGAAGATATAAAGATATTGTAAAGATGTAATTAACATAAGATATAAGAATGAATGGAAGATACGGATGTAGCTGAAACAAGGAGTAATGAAGATTAAGATGCAATGAAAATTATTCTCTAGTGAAGATAAATGTATATGTTAAAATTTTGTATTGAACATCAAGAAGTAATGATAATGATGAGAGTGTAGTGACGATGAGGGTTTAGTTAGGGAGTGGTGACAATTGCCTTTACAATGATAATAAGGAGGTAACACAATGAGGAACACAAACTTTCCAAAGCTGCGTTCAAGTCAGACTTTAAACTAAGTTCGGTAAACAGAAGGATGATGTTAAGATGAGAGTGTAGTGAAGAAGAGTATAGTGATGATAAGGATATTGTCAAGATAGGTTGTAGTGAAGATACGAATGTAGTGAAGATACGAATGTGGTAGAGATAAGAGTTATCAAAGAGTAAAGTTTATTCAGAATGATTATGTAGTGAAGATAAGAACTATTTCTAGTGAACATCAGGGAGTACAATGATGATGGTATGGTAGAAATAACGGTGTAGTGAAGAAGAGGGTATAGTGAATTTATAATTAAGTGAAAATAAGCTAGTAGTGAAGATTCACGTTAGTGAATATGAGGTTGTAGTGAACTTAACCTTATTGACCTGATCCCCCAAATCCTCCAAACTACGTTCAAGGGCCGATCCAAAACCAATCAAAAAGGCTATTTCTCTGTGTATTGTCAGTGGTGGTGGTGGTGTGTAGGTGTGTGTAATCATGTATTTGCACTGTATTAGGAGGGGGTTTTACACTCGTGGGGCCCCGTGTAAGTACGTTGTTTGTGTGAGCGGGTAAAATCTAAATCCTTCCTTGAAACCAGCCTAGTCAAGATAAGGTCATATGAAGATGAGGTTGTAGTGAAGATTATAATAAGGCCTTGCATAGTGAAGATAAAGGGATCAAGTAGAGGAGATGTAGTAAAAAGATTATAGTGAACACAAAAGGATTCAAGCTAAGTGCAGGGTCGGCCTACTGGCTTGAACTTATATTCTAGGTCAAAGGCATCACCAGTACACCCCGGCCAGCCTTAAAGTTTATCCGTACACACACACACACACACACACACACACACACACATAAGTATATATATATATATATATATATATATATATATATATATATATATATATATATATATATATATATATATATATATATATATACATATATATATATATGTGTGTGTGTGTGTGTGTGTGTATATATATATTTACACTGTACCAGAAGCGTTGACAAAAGCTCATTTGGTGAAATCGTGTTTCCTCACATTAAATGTTATCCCAGATATCAAAAATTCTTCTCTTTGGTCTTTCATTTTCTATGTTTTCCACTTGACTTTCTTCACTCGAAGTGATTTACCGTTCATGTTTTAGATTAAACTATATTTGTCAATTCACCAATTCCCTCTCCCATCTCATCATGACGCTTCTTATTGTTCTTTGATTTGAATCTTTAGTTTTCACCTCTCCTTCAACATGATAACCTCTGAATCTGTGTGTGTGTAATTACCTATTTTTACTGAGTGAGGAGAGAGTTCTACACTCGCCAGGCCAAATCTCTAGAACATTCTGTACTATTATACAACTTGTAAGATTTATGTATGGTGTCTGCCTTAACCATGACCTCATTCTTCTTATTCCATTCATCAACCACTCTTATATAAACCTCAAAATTACTTCTCTGGATATATTTGAACAATATTGCCCTAATTTTATGCTATGGTCTCTAGGTTTGTGTGTGTGTGTGTGTGTGTGTGTGTGTGTGTGTGTGCGCGCGCGTGTTCTCAGAAAGTAACTGTGTACTATTCAACAAGGATTTCTCAAAAGCCATTTACCTCATATCCTTTTATTTCGATGCTTGAAAATGGCTAAATTTTCGCCAAAGTGTTTTTTGTCTTATTAGTATTTATAATGATTTATTGATTCAAAAAGTATTGGTATTTCGAAACTATTTAGATCCTTCAACATCTCCAGCCATCTTCACTACACTCTGAACACCATTGGCCATCCTGACTATTTCTTCGACACCTCTAGATTTCATCAAATAATGATCGCAACAAAACTAAATGAATCCGTCTACATATCCGGATTTGTATGGGATTTAATCTGGATTGATCTGGTTATGTGACGTCACATAACCTAGGGGTATATAAGGCCGGCGGCGAGAGAAGTGTCATCATTTGAGGATGGGACTCCGTACCGACAACATCTCCTCTCACACTCTCCGGCAAGAAGAAAATTTGGTAAGTGCGCCTCAGGCCGGAATCAAAATGAGTGTTCCAGTTGTAAAGTTGACCCAGAAGGATGTGAATGACCTGGTGGTCATGAGAGAGGTGGGTCGGGGAGGCAACGCCAAGATTGAAACGGTGTTGTTCCGTGGATCGTGTTGCGTCATCAAAACCCTTCTCGACGGAGTGAGTTCGAAAAGTCTTATGGATGAAGCCGACATTCACAGGAGACTGGCTGGGGCAGGAGGAGCCCCTCTCCTTCGAGCAGTGTGCCGCAACCCCCCACTGATCATCTTAAGCCACACTGGCCAGCCTTATGATAAGTACATGAGAACATGTCGGTCGGACGAGGAACTGGTCGAGTCCGCCATCATGGTCGCTCGTCGGCTGATGGAAATCCATAAGAAAAACATTGTCCATAATGACGTCAAGGTCGAGAATGTGACCGTGACGATGGGTGAGAAGCCAGAGTTTCACATCATCGACTTCGGCTTGAGCGTTAAGAAGGGAAGCTGCGTTGAGTACAATGTTCCTGACCTGTGGTTGGCCCCTGAGGTCAGGGAGCGCAAGCCGGTCTCCCCAGCCAGTGACGTCTTCTCTTTTGGGCATCTAATGAGGCACGTGTCCATCCTGGTCAGGAAGCAGGGTGTGCGGGAAAGCCTCCAGGATCTTTACCAAACAGCGACCCACAGCGACCCCTCAGAGAGACCAGCTCTGCCACTTATTATTGGTGAGCTGAAGAAGGTGATGAGGTCAGTCCGCCGGAGGCGTACCAGAGGAGGGGGCCAACGGAACCAGAGGAAGGGCAGGAAATGAGGTGCCCTTCCTCAACTATCTACCTCACAATAACAACTTTGTTTTAGAGGAAATTCTACTTTTAATATAATGGGAAAGAACTTTGTTTTAGAGGAAATTATTATCTTTACATAGCTTAAAGCGGGATAGACCTTTATTTTAAAGGAAATTAAAATATTTGTTTAAAACGGGAAAAAATTATGGAACTCGACATGCAAGCACCTCCTCGTGGTGAGTTCTGGGTGATAAGAGATCAAACATCTCTTATCAGCTAAGAGTTGCATACAAACGTATTTCCTGATAAGTAAAAGACAACTGTATAATGTTCTTATGATCTTAGATGTTCTTAGAGTTTGGCTAGTGTTATCTTGGAGGTCTTCTATCCCCTACAGCTCGGGCTGGGCCCAGACTGTATCATGGACAACGATAAATGGTCTTAGACGAGCTATCATGGACAGCGATAAATGATTTAGCCTAACTATTATGGACAACGATAAGTGATCTTAGCTTAACCATCATGGACAACGCTGAATTATCTTAGCATAGCCGTCATGCAAAATGATAAATGATCTTAGCCTTACTATCATGGACAACGATAGATAATCTTAGCCTTGCCATCAAGGCCCATTTTCAGTCGTCCATCATAAATTTGCATGTTATTCTAATATCATTAGTAGTTTGAACCTTATAAAAGACTGACTTGGTCCAGTTGTATGTTTTCATACAAGAACAAATTGAAGTGTCCCAAGCATTTTGAAATGGCATTTGTACTACTTAACTCTCGATGTTAGTGAAAACATGTGAGATAACCACGACTGAGCAGCTTTCCTGTGTGCTGTGAATTTATTACCTTCCTTTTTCCTCTCTCTCTCTCTCTCTCTCTCTCTCTCTCTCTCTCTCTCTCTCTCTCTCTCTCTCTCTCTCTCTCTCTCTCTCTCTCTCTCTCTCTCTCATCAAAATATTCGAAATTATGAAATTCAATGTAGCCAAACTTCTGAATTACTTGTTTGTCTTGTAAAGTTGATCGTAGGTTTTTTTTGATATATATGGAGGAAGTGAAGTGTTTTAGATATCTGGGAGTGGATCTGGCAGCGGATGGAACCATGGAAGCGGAAGTGGA
The DNA here is from genome assembly GCF_036320965.1 of Panulirus ornatus. Classification (NCBI taxonomy): domain Eukaryota; kingdom Metazoa; phylum Arthropoda; class Malacostraca; order Decapoda; family Palinuridae; genus Panulirus; species Panulirus ornatus. The sequence goes on along the minus strand of NC_092293.1, from coordinate 14,813,542 downwards.
TCATAGGGTGGGGGAGGGGGCGAAAATTCTGGGGGCCTTGAAGAATGTGTGGAAGTCGAGAACATTTTCTCGGAAAGCAAAAATGTGTATGTTTGAAGGAATAGTGGTTCCAACAATGTTGTATGGTTGCGAGGCGTGGGCTATGGATAGAGTAGTGCGCAGGAGGATGGATGTGCTGGAAATGAGATGTTTGAGGACAATGTGTGGTGTGAGGTGGTTTGATCGAGTGAGTAACGTAAGGGTAAGAGAGATGTGTGGAAATAAAAAGAACGTGGTTGAGAGAGCAGAAGAGGGTGTTTTGAAGTGGTTTGGGCACATGGAGAGAATGAGTGAGGAAAGATTGACCAAGAGGATATATGTGTCGGAGGTGGAGGGAACGAGGAGAAGAGGGAGACCAAATTGGAGGTGGAAAGATGGAGTGAAAAAGATTTTGTGTGATCGGGGCCTGAACATGCAGGAGGGTGAAAGGAGGGCAAGGAATAGAGTGAATTGGAGCGATGTGGTATACCGGGGTTGACGTGCTGTCAGTGGATTGAATCAAGGCATGTGAAGCGTCTGGGGTAAACCATGGAAAGCTGTGTAGGTGTGTATATTTGCGTGTGTGGACGTATGTATATACATGTGTATGGGGGGGGGTTGGGCCATTTCTTTCGTCTGTTTCCTTGCGCTACCTCGCAAACGCGGGAGACAGCGACAAAGTATAATAAAAAAAAAATAAAAAAAAAAAAAATATATATATATATATATATATATATATATATATATATATATATATATATATATATATATATATTCTATTTATTCATTTTGCTTTGTCGCTGTCTCCCGCGTTAGCGAGGTAGCGCAAGGAAACAGACGAAAGAATGGCCCAACCCACCCACATACACATGTGTATACATAAACGTCCACACACAGTACATATACATATCTACACATCTCAATGTATACATATATATACACACACAGACATATACATATATACTCATGTACATAATTCATACTGTCTGCCTTTATTCATTCCCATCGCCACTCCGCCACACATGGAATAACAACACCCTCCCCCCTCATGTGTGCGAGGTAGCGCTAGAAAAAGACAACAAAGGCCCCATTCGTTCACACTCAGTCTCTAGCTGTCATGTAATAATGCACATACATACATATATATATATATATATATATATATATATATATATATATATATATATATATATATATATATATATATATATATATATATATATATATATATATATATATATATATATATATATACATATATTGGGGAGTAAATATATAAAACCATTTTGGTGTCTCAGATTTTGGACATGAATCAAGGTATATTTACGCCACTGACTAAGATTATGACCTTCATTTCCTTCCAGTAGATACAGGTTTTCAGATAATGCAATTATCAATAAATGGACCACTCACGAGCTTAGGTAGTTCTAAGTGGAGCTTAAAATGTTGTGCTTCTACACAATGACAACAAATATGGATCACTCCCAATTGGTGGTTCAACTATGATGAGTGAACAGCAGGACACAATCGTCCTGGTCTTACACAAGATATCATACCACCATGACCAATGGTTAATGTGTGTGGATCTTAAGATGGTGACTTTTCTCCTGGGTCAGCAGAGTGGGTACAACAAGTAGTCCTGCTTTATCTGTCTCTGGGATAGTAGAGCTGAGGATGAGCACTGGCTGAGAAAACAATGGTCTCTGAGAGAAAACATGTTGGTTGGAGACAAGAATGTAATGGCAGAACCCTTGGTTGATAGAGATAAGATCATTGTACCACCACTGCACATCAAACTAGGTTTAATGAAACAGTTTGTGAAGGTTTGGAACAAAGAAGAACACTCTGCTTTGACTACAAAGGCAGAAAATGTCCAGCGCTGATCATGGAGAAGGTGAAGGCAGGTATTGTCGACGGGTCACAAAATCATGGAACTCATGAAAGACCCACATTTCCAAGATTCAATGACCAATGTTGAGGCAGAGGCATGGTCTTCGTTCACTGTGGTTGTAAGGAATTGTCTTGGTCACCATAAAGCAGATAACTACCCTGAACTAGTGGAGAACCTGCCATCTTCTTTCCCTCAACTTGGCTGTAAAATGAACATCAAAGTGCATTACCTCCACACCCACTTGGCCAGACAACCTAAGTGAGGAACTGGCTCAACCATTCCACCAAGATTTAAGAACCATGGAAGAAAGATCCCGGGGACACTGGGATACCCATACCTGGGACACTGGGATACCCATACCTGGGACACTGGGATACCCATACCTGGGACACTGGGATACCCATACCTGGGACACTGGGATACCCATACCTGGGACACTGGGATACCCATACCTGGGACACTGGGATACCCATACCTGGGACACTGGGATACCCATACCTGGGACATTGGGATACCCATACCTGGGACACTGGGACACCCATACCTGGGAAACTGGGATACCCATACCTGGAACACTGGGATACCCATACCTGGGACACTGGGATACCCATACCTGGGACACTGGGATACCCATACCTGGGACACTGGGACACCCATACCTGGGAAACTGGGATACCCATACCTGGAACACTGGGATACCCATACCTGGGACACTGGGATACCCATACCTGGGACACTGGGATACCCATATCTGGGACACTGGGATATCATACCTGGGACACTGGGATACCCATACCTGGCACACTTGGATACCCATACCTGGGACACTGGGATACCCATACCTGGGACACTGGGATACCCATACCTGGGACACTGGGATACCCATACCTGGGACACTGGGATACCCATACCTGGGACACTGGGATACCCATACCTGGGACACTGGGATACCCATACCTGGGACACTGGGATACCCATACATGGGACACTGGGATACCAACATTACCGTTACAAAGGAAGTTTGTGCTTCTTCCAAAACCAACAGGCCATTTGCACGTCTCATGAACCTAGAATGTCTAGAAACTGAGAATCTGGCTGAGAATCTGTCTTCCAACTAACAGTTCTATTTTCACCTCCTGCTCTCCTGACTCTTCACACTGTATATCTTTTTTCCATTGTCTATATTTCCTCCACGAGGCAGCGACATTCTCTCATCCTCAAGTGGAGGTTCTCTACTTGGGAGATTTTAGCGCACATCACAGGGAACAGTTGGAAGGTCCCGACGTAGATATATATATATATATATATATATATATATATATATATATATATATATATATATATATATATATATATATATGTGTGTGTGTGTGCGTGTGTGTGTGTGTGTGTGTGTGTGTGTGTGTGTGTGTGTGTGTGCATGCGCATGTTTGTTTGATTGTTTGTTTTCCACGCATAATAATTTGGACCAGATAATCAACCAGTTTACCCATATTCCAGACCGTCACAACCATTCTCCCAATACTCCGGACTTTCTTCTCCAGTCCCTCCTGTTACACCTACACAATTCGTTTATCTGACCACACTCTTGTGTCTCCTCACTACGTTCCTTCCTCCATTAGTTGGCCACTCTACATCACAGTATTTTCAGGTAACTAAAAAAAAAATCTTTATTTGTCTGACCTTCCATGGAAAGATTACTGCCTTTCTTACGGCGATTAATCTATATATCCTGAGCATATAGCATAAGTTATTGTTGTGTGAATAGAGGCATATATTCCTTCATCCCCTATAATAACCCTTTTCTCCAATTCGTTGTACAACCATCATAGTTCTAAGGCCATTTGTCCAAGCGACCAAATAAATTTTACTTGGGAGTCTCTCCTTCCTCCAACACTCATTCGACCTTAATATTCGTCTAAAATCCTTGCAAAATATCATGTTATTTGTGAGTCAAACTATTTCTTTATCCACTGTAAATACAAAAACGTATCTTCTTCCGGATTCCTTTTTATATTAAGCCAGAAATATTTCAAACAGTTTATATGGCATTACATTTCCTTCGTTTTTACAATTAGACGACACTTTTAGCTGTATCTCTTACTGAAAGAAGTAATCATTTTGGCTCTATCTGCTTCAACTCCAATCCCGATCAGTCTAACATTTCCCTTACCCGTTAAAGTACCTCTAACTGATTCAATGCAACTTCCTAAAACATCTTCTTGTAAACTCCATAAGTAATGGGCAAGAAAAAGGCATATGGAACCACATGACATCCATCCTTGTGTTGTGAATGAATATACCTACATTCCTGTGAGACATTACCGACGGCAGGTGAACTATTGACAAGAGCAGTCATCAAGGGCTTATTATTCCCTCATGATCAAACTTATCCAGGTCTGCCGTTTTGTTTCTTTTGTTCCATTGTTTCTGATAGTATGTCTTTAACTTTTATGTAAAAATGTTGAAATACACTGTACTTTCTTATCAATAAAATTGGATTTAGGACATAAGCTGTCTTTGATTATAAATACAAATGCAATGAGAAAAAATGTGATTCTTGCCATAGCTTCGTTCTCTGGAATTAAGTCACCGCTTTCCGTTATTAATTAACCAAATGATTAAGCAGTGATTCTTGCTTCTAACATAACTATGAAAAGCATTAATCAATTTGCCCTTCATATTGATGTATAGTCTGTCGTATAACTATCTTAATTTACGCAAATTCATACAGTATAGTCTTTCATGTTTTGTACGTCTGAGTTTTTATGTGTTACTTTCTTCAACAAAAGGCATCTCTTCGTTTCATCCTTTCACCACATTAGTTTTGTTTTGCAAAACAAGGTCTATTACGCACTGGCACATTTGTACCCTCGATTACTTTGAAAGTCTCATTGAAACATTTCCTAGCTACGTTCATATCATTTTAAGCAACCATATCAATTAGGATTTGACAGTCAAAAGCAATGCGAAAATCACTAAGATCTGAAAGTCTAAAATCTGGTATCTTTTTTTACGACTCATGTTGACTAGCATTCCATGCAGTGTTGAAAGTGATTAAAACGTAATTTCACGGTGATCAGTATTTCGAAACTGATGTAACCATTCCCAGTAAAAGTACATTCTCTTACTGAATGACCCATGTATACTGTACCTTAACTTTCCTTTTATTATCGTCACTGTTAACATGACCAGTGCCAGTACATTTTATGACTGCATGTCTCATATACAATTTCCTCGACCACATAAATTCAAGACCACGTACCTAGTTCAAATATGTCATCTGAGCTGAAAAACACTATAATGGGGAGAAGTAAGGATATGAGGAACATAGGAGAGTGATGCGAACTGTTAAATAGATGGCCACTTATATTACAGTCAAATTGTTCATGCAGATTGGTCCAGTAGTATGTTTTGTATGAGTGATAACGAATGTTAAGTAACGTAATTTTGGTCGTATTGGTAAGACCAATTGTTAAAGTCGTTCAGCAGCTGTCATTCATCACGTAATGATTATGTTACACCGGACACTTTATTGGCTAGTGTCCATTGTGGAAGTCCATGCAAGATTCTGTGTACCATATATTAGATATAAACACAGCAACTGTGTCAAACATGAACAAGCAACATTCATTGGAAAATAGTAATGTCTTGTGACCTCTAGACACTCATCCTCTCCCTCTGCTACACCTCCCAGTCTCCCTAGCACCCCAACCATGTTTTCACCCAACCTTCTCTGGCCAGTGATATCGCTGCCTTTACACGTCTGTGATTACCTCTGATCAGATAATAAAAATCATTCTTGCTTTCCCTTATAATACTTGCACTAACCATTTGCACCTGCAACACTTAATAGCTCACGTCACTCTACTGTGTTCCACGTCCCCCCTACAGTGTTACCAGCTAAGTTGACATATACATACTCGGTATGTCTATGTCGAAGTGAATGACCTTTGACCTTTTATGTTGCTATCATTGCTAACGACTGTACACCATATTGTGCCCTTTTTCAAATACACATTTATTCTCTGTATAAATGTATTCTTTATGTATACAATGTAAGTCTAAAATGTTTTATCACTTACCCATGTATACGTGTCAATGTTAAGATGATATTCTGTATGACTTAATTATATCTGCTTTGTATTACACAAACGTTGTTACCTATGTTACTATCAGTATACTGTATGACTTATGTTATACCTGCTTTGTATTACACAAACGTTGTAACCTATGTTACTATCAGTATACTGTATGACTTATGTTATACCTGCTTTGTATTACACAAACGTTGTTATCTATGTTACTATCAGTATGTTGTATGGTTTATGTTATACCTGCTTTGTATTACACAAACGTTGTTATCTATGTTACTATCAATATCGCTTAGTATACTGTACTTGATGTGTCCTAGACCTCCCACCTCTGACTGCAGTGTGCACTTGGGGTCCGTGACCCTACACAGAACCCCCGTCACTCTCCTATGTCGATGTATTTTGCCCACAGTGCGCTCTATACTGGCCTCCACCTACCCCTGCATATGTATGTACACTTCACCCATACAATCATTAACATGCTTTTCCTATGGATATCCAGACAATAATCTTTCTTTTAATAAAAGAAATAACATTTATTGAATTGTAACAAACTTACCTCAATCTTCAACATTATCAACGTCACGAGCAGGTTTCTCAACTAATTGGATTATGGAAATATCAAGCAAATCTACGTGGATCCGCACCCGAAGCTGGTGGAAAGAGACATTCGCCCCAACCTTGCACTTAAGTCTTTTACGACAGAATCTTGTTCATCACAAATTTCTGCAAACTGATCATAAAATCTGTCGCCTTTCTCTGGTGTTTGTCCTACTGTTATTTTCTTACGAAGTTCATCTTTAATTTATGCAAAATGAAATCGACATTCCCATCGGTGACATTTTATTCATCACAAGATTAAGATGATCTTTAACAAAGACCAACCATTACCGCCTACATTATTTACCATGTTCTTATTAAAAATTATACCCTGGAATTGCGTATTAGACAAAGAAGTCTATCTATTTTATATCAAACCAAGATTCAGAAATAGCAATCACATAATATCTTCTACAGATGCTTTCTCAGACTCTGACATTTAGTTACGTAGCCTCCGAACATTAACAATATCTAAAATACTTTATGTCATCGCAAAGATGACTCATTTCTTTATAGATACCAGTACACGGCTTCACTTTCATGAACCAATGACAGTGAAACAATGCACAGTTCAATATCAGTATTAGGTGGAGCAACAAGTCTAAAACTGGGACCTGTTGCCACTCGTTACCACCACACATAAGTATTAAGGTTTTCTACACAGTCTAATGGCAATAAACAGACAACTTACCTACAGTGAGCTTATTTTAGGGAAAAGTCACTTTCCTTCAGGAGTTTCGTCACATTTGCTTGCAGCCAGTAACCTGAGCTCTCCTGGCTTAATGTTGAGGCTCTACATGTACTGTACTGTACGTCTGTACTTACCACCATGTATACTTAATTTTCAATGAAAATAACATGTGTGCTGCTGTTGCTTTCATATGGAGATGCAAGTGAAATGACATACACTACTGATCAAGCAAATAAAAAAAGAAAGGATTGATTAAAAGGTAATTTATTTCTTTGATAACATATCACTAATACAGTAAACGCGGTAAATCAATACTTCGTTCCAAAATGACTGATATTTTTACAGTGACAGTTTGTACAAATCAAATAATTCATTGGACAGTTTATTGAGGCCATAATGTTTATATATGATCAAAAGGTTGTGGACATAATGTTGCTGAAGCCGCAGACACCCACCAGAGATGATCATATGTGAGCAAGAGCGTGACACCTGTGTTACTATAAACCAGACCTGGGAGTGAGGCAGTGTGCCTCCCACACACTAGACCAGGCACTGGGCTGCTGTATTCTACACTCATCATGGATGGTACAAGATAATGAATTTCCCATAAACCAGACTTAATGTTGAGATAGTTTGTCCTCAAACATCAAGACTGGCAACGTGTCTCTGCAGACCAGACCTGCAGAGAAGCTTGGCGATTGTGTCACTACACAACAGGCTTAGCACTGTGGTACTGTGTCACTAGGCACAGCACCTGGCACAAGGGTCCTGTGGCACCACACATACACTAAATCTGTGGTAGTGTCTCACCACACATCACACCTGTCACGAGGGTCCTGTACAACCATACCACACCTACACTAACACTGGGGTACTGATGTCACCAGACACCTCACCGTTGTGAAGGAAAGTCTTGTAGGTCGGCAATGAGGGTGAATAGTGTAGGCGGGTGGCGAAGGAAGTCAGTGTTAGCACTACAGCGCTGCACCACCACACCTACACTGACACTGGGGTACTTTCTTACCACACACCACATCTGACACTAAACCATTTCATCTCACACTGACCAGTATTGCACTGGCACTGAGGTACTCTGTTCCTCACATACCAGACCTGGCAGGTAGTACCACACACCGCAAGCTTGTACCGGGATGAGGATACTGTGATAAGAGTTCCTTCACACATCACATCTCACATATAGGTATTGTGTCCCTCACACACCAGACGTAGCACTGGGGAACTGTTCCTGCACACCACACCTGGAGCTGGGATCCTGTTTTCCCACATCCTGAACAATAATGAACATAACTCTCAGCACTGGTAGGCTTCCTGTAGATCTTAAAGAATAACTAATCAAAATACCTAATTATCACCACATTAAGGAAGGGTGATTTGCCTTTGTGTTTCCATTTAGTCTTAAACTTGATGGTGGGATGAATCGTAATTCATTAAAGAACACATCACGATCTTGGTAAGATGGCCATAAGAACCACACATCGTTAACGTATTTTATCCATATTTTTGGACTGTTACTAACTGAAGTTTGGATCTCAGTCTCATAGTATTCCATGAATAAGTTACTGAGAATGGGAGTGAGGGAATTTATCATGGCTAAACCGAATTTCTTTCAATAAGAATCAGCCTCAGCAACTTGGAAAACGTTATTGTCAACAAAGTTTTATTAAGTCAATGAAAGTTTTTGAGGGTAGGGGCATCTCAGCTACGTTAAAGGAAGAAGAATCTCGCCATATAATGTAAATAATAGATTAGATTTTGCTAAGAGGGCTAGGATCATTTATTTGCCTGATCATGAACTTCTTAGATTTAATATTAATTTCTCTTTACCAAAGTCTATATTGATAAAACCATTGCTTACTTAACCCTAAACACTATTGTCAATAATGAGGAATGGTTTTACTTTCCTCGGGTCCAACAGACACAGAGGAGAAAAAGATCTCATTACGATTTACTAAACAAATTACATGGACTTCAGCTTTAATTTACCTTATTGAAATATACGAGTAAAGAGAACAAATATAGGAGTAGTTATTGTGTATAATGCAAAAAATAAAAGATACGAGAAATGAAAAGAGTGAAGTAGAGAGAATTTGTACGTGTTGTGTGTGTGTGTGTGTGTGTGTGTGTGTGTGTGTGTATTTTCAGGTCTGCCATTACATGTTAGTCAGATCAACAATTCCACGTACTTCAGGTGGAGTGAGCGAGGATCTTAAGCCGCTGCAACAATGTATTAAAGTGTGTAATAAGACTAATAGTATGTTTGGGTTCATTAATGGGACTGTTAGCAATGAAACTCCTAGAGTATTATTACAACATTATCTTGAATTGGTGAGACTCACATTTGAATCATGCGGTTTAGTTTTGGGCTCCATACTATGCAGTTAATAATGATTATTAGAGAGAGAGAGAGAGAGAGAGAGAGAGAGAGAGAGAGAGAGAGAGAGAGAGAGAGAGAGAGAGAGAGAGAGAGAGAGAGAGAGAGAGAGAGAGAGAGAGAGAGAGAGAGAGAGACCTCACTTATGAAGAGAGGTAAAAAAGGCTGAATTTGCAGTCATTTAAGAGGAGAAGGTCTAGAGGGGATGTGAATGAAGTTTTTGAATAGGTGAAGACCATACATAGAGGTAACATGAATAAAGTTCTTAGAATGACGCCACTGGGTAGGACCAAAAATAATGGATTTAGATAGATTCAGGTCGGATGTGGGTAGATATTGGTTCGGGAATAGGGTAGTAGATTATGGAACAAGCTGTCAAGTACAGTAGTTGAAGTTAGATCTTTAGTTAGCTTTAAACGAAGGTTGGATGTGTTTATGTGTACAGGCAGTTGGGTTGTGGACAGACTCAGGACCTGCCTAGCTGGGGCCAATACGCCTCTTGCAGTGTCCTTACTTCTCATGTTCTTATGGTATGTAGTTTTGTAATATACTCTATAATACAGTTGGACTATGTATCCCTGATAATACCTTTGTATTTTTCTACAGTTTTCTCGTATAGGCGTTACTATTAAAAATCAATCCCAGAGATAGAACAAACATACTTATAAACCGGTACAAACATACTTATAAACCGGTACAAACATACTTATAAACCGGTACAAACATACTTATAAACCGGTACAAACATACTTATAAACCGGTACAAACATACTTATAAACCGGTACAAACATACTTATAAACCGGTACAAACATACTTATAAACCGGTACAAACATACTTATAAACCGGTACAAACATACTTATAAACCGGTACAAACATACTTATAAACCGGTACAAACATACTTATAAACCAGTACAAACATACTTATAAACCGGTACAAACATACTTATAAACCGGTACAAACATACTTATAAACCAGTACAAACATACTTATAAACCGGTACAAACATACTTATAAACCGGTACAAACATACTTATAAACCGGTACAAACATACTTATAAACCGGTACAAACATACTTATAAACCGGTACAAACATACTTATAAACCGGTACAAACATACTTATAAACCGGTACAAACATACTTATAAACCGGTACAAACATACTTATAAACCGGTACAAACATACTTATAAACCAGTACAAACATACTTATAAACCGGTACAAACATACTTATAAACCGGTACAAACATACTTATAAACCGGTACAAACATACTTATAAACCGGTACAAACATACTTATAAACCGGTACAAACATACTTATAAACCGGTACAAACATACTTATAAACCAGTACAAACATACTTATAAACCGGTACAAACATACTTATAAACCGGTACAAACATACTTATAAACCGGTACAAACATACTTATAAACCGGTACAAACATACTTATAAACCAGTACAAACATACTTATAAACCAGTACAAACATACTTATAAACCAGTACAAACATACTTATAAACCGGTACAAACATACTTATAAACCGGTACAAACATACTTATAAACCGGTACAAACATACTTATAAACCAGTACAAACATACTTATAAACCGGTACAAACATACTTATAAACCGGTACAAACATACTTATAAACCGGTACAAACATACTTATAAACCGGTACAAACATACTTATAAACCAGTACAAACATACTTATAAACCGGTACAAACATACTTATAAACCGGTACAAACATACTTATAAACCGTACAAACATACTTATAAACCGGTACAAACATACTTATAAACCGGTACAAACATACTTATAAACCGGTACAAACATACTTATAAACCAGTACAAACATACTTATAAACCAGTACAAACATACTTATAAACCGGTACAAACATACTTATAAACCGGTACAAACATACTTATAAACCGGTACAAACATACTTATAAACCGGTACAAACATACTTATAAACCGGTACAAACATACTTATAAACCGGTACAAACATACTTATAAACCGGTACAAACATACTTATAAACCGGTACAAACATACTTATAAACCGTACAAACATACTTATAAACCGGTACAAACATACTTATAAACCAGTACAAACATACTTATAAACCGGTACAAACATACTTATAAACCGGTACAAACATACTTATAAACCAGTACAAACATACTTATAAACCGGTACAAACATACTTATAAACCGGTACAAACATACTTATAAACCGTACAAACATACTTATAAACCGGTACAAACATACTTATAAACCGGTACAAACATACTTATAAACCGTACAAACATACTTATAAACCGTACAAACATACTTATAAACCGGTACAAACATACTTATAAACCGGTACAAACATACTTATAAACCAGTACAAACATACTTATAAACCGGTACAAACATACTTATAAACCGGTACAAACATACTTATAAACCAGTACAAACATACTTATAAACCGGTACAAACATACTTATAAACCGTACAAACATACTTATAAACCAGTACAAACATACTTATAAACCGGTACAAACATACTTATAAACCAGTACAAACATACTTATAAACCAGTACAAACATACTTATAAACCGGTACAAACATACTTATAAACCGGTACAAACATACTTATAAACCAGTACAAACATACTTATAAACCGGTACAAACATACTTATAAACCGGTACAAACATACTTATAAACCAGTACAAACATACTTATAAACCGGTACAAACATACTTATAAACCGGTACAAACATACTTATAAACCGGTACAAACATACTTATAAACCGGTACAAACATACTTATAAACCGGTACAAACATACTTATAAACCGGTACAAACATACTTATAAACCGGTACAAACATACTTATAAACCGGTACAAACATACTTATAAACCGGTACAAACATACTTATAAACCGGTACAAACATACTTATAAACCAGTACAAACATACTTATAAACCGGTACAAACATACTTATAAACCAGTACAAACATACTTATAAACCGGTACAAACATACTTATAAACCAGTACAAACATACTTATAAACCGGTACAAACATACTTATAAACCGGTACAAACATACTTATAAACCGGTACAAACATTAAAAAATGATTTTTTTAATCCAAACTTTCTAATATATATATATATATATATATATATATATATATATATATATATATATATATATATATATATATATATATATATTTCTTTCATTCATACTGTTCGCCATTTCCCGCGATAGCGAGGTAGCGTTAAGAATGAGGGCTAGGCCTTTGAAGGTATATCCTCACCAGGCACTCTTCTCTATTCCTTCTTTTAGAAAATTGAAAAAAAAAAAATATATATATATATATATATATATATATATATATATATATATATATATATATATATATATATTTTACAGAAATACTAGTATAGTACCAGAGATGAAACAGTATCATTTGTTAATCAGTGTGGGGTCTCACCTGTTTGGCGCCTGACCTCCCTGAGTGTGACGTCATGGATCGCTCCACGGCACGCGGGTCGTGGATGGTTCTTCTCACCACATGAGATCTAGGATGCGTTCAACTACCTTGCATTTTACTATACTGCTTTTTCGGGAGAAACATTTAGGACATTCTGAACATAAGCATGGTTTCTACCCTGTGTGAACTCTCCGATGTCTTCCTTAATCACCTCTTCAAGAAAATTGTTTTTGACATTCTGAACATTGATATGGCTTCTAGCCTGTGTGAACTCTCAAGTGTCTCACTAAATTACCTTTCTGAGAAAAACTTTTTTGACATTCTGAACATTGGTACGGCTTCTCGCCTGTGTGAACTCTCAAGTGTGTCACTAAATTACCTTTTTCAGAGAATTGTTTTAGACATTCTAAACATTGGTATGGCATCTCGCCCGTGTGAACTCTCAGGTGTGTCACTAACCTACTTTTAAAAGGAAAAGTTTTTTGACATTCTGAACATTGGTATGGCATCTCGCCCGTGTGATCTCTCAGGTGTCTCACTAATTTTCTTTTCTGAGAAATTTTTTTTGGCATTCTGAACATTGGTATGGTTTCTCGCCCGTGTGAACTCTCAGGTGTGTCACTAAACTACTTTTCTGAGAAAAACTTTTTTTGACATTCTGTACATCGGTATGGCTTCTCGCCCGTGTGAACTCTCAGGTGTGTCACTAACTTACTTTTAGAAGAAAAACTTTTTTGACATTCTGAACATTGGTATGGGTTCTCACCAGTATGGATTCTCAAGTGTGTCTTTAAATCACATTTTTTAGAAAAATACTTTTGACACTCTGAACACTGATACTGCTTTTGTCCAATGTAAACTTTCATCTGCAACACTAAGTTGTTCTTACGGGAGAAGGTACTCTGGTATTCTTTACACTGATATGTCTTCTCAATAGTATGTAATTTCATGTGCCTATGAAGATAGACATGTTTCGTAAAGCTTTTCTGACACTCAGGACATTTGAAGGGTTTTTCTTGTGTTTATGACCTTCTGTCTCCTGTTGTCAAAACTGTTTGAGGAGATTTCGCTGCACGGAGAATATGTCCCTGGTTGTCCCTAGATGCTGCAGTCTTCTGTATCACCATAACACGTTTACAACACAGTGTAGGTCACCCTGTCAGTCAGCAACTGCCGTCCGCGACACTATTAGGTGCTTTGCGAGTGAACACCAGAGAGAGACTGACCTTGGCTAGAGTGTGGGATATAAAGGCAACTCACTCTCCACCCTACGTTGCCTCCAGTCCATTTCTCTCGTGCTTTTTACTATCTTTTTTACCATCCATCATCCAACATCTCTCGACCGTTAGGTTTGAACAATTTCTACCCCAGCTTCCCCAACCCATTCAGGAAAATTACTTCCTGAGGAGCGGAGGCTTGGTGTGGACCTGTTCTCACCTAACGGGGTTGAGACCCTCACATTCTTACCACTCCCGCCGAGCCTCCTGGGTTACCCTGTGATAGTGCAGGGTCCTCCCTGGTTGTGGTCCCTCACCTACGTTTCCTCAGCATTAGGACATTGATGCCATCATGACTCCTGACATTAGTTTAAAATTGATTAAAACCGAAAGTCCCCCCCCCCCCCTTTACACGTTCGAATTACTAACGAATGTATTTAAGACCACTGAGGTCCGTCCCAGTAGGGTTATTCAATCCCCTACTAATAAATATCTATATAGAATATATTTAAGCAAGGACAGCGATCCAGATGAGATCCTATCCAAGCTTACGACCATCCCCTTCAAGCTAGATGCATCGATAGTGCTAATAATATTGATGCATCTATCTTGTCACTTAACCCCATAGAGATAACTGAAGCCATAAATCAAGAAAACAGTGACATTAATGTCATCAACGTTTTCAAACTGAACACTTCAAGATCACTAAAAATACAATGCTCTAACTGGACCGAGACAGATCGCCTACTCTCCTGGGAAAATCTTGTTTCCCATGATCTCAGTGCCTGCCAAATACCACAAACCTGACCAGTACCTCGATATACAAGGTTTTAAATGTCTACAACACGGACACGAGACTAAGAGCTACAAAGCTCAGCGCCAGACATGCAGTCAATGTGCGGAAACTGGTCACGGTTTTCGTGAGTGTAAGGCTCAGGCAGCAACCTGTGTTAATTGTAAAGGTCAACACGTTGCTGTATCTGGGCAATGCCCACGAAAGTATGAGCAACTCCGCTCGGCGCGACAATCTCTGAAAACCTCCAGCTCGTCCCCTTCTACAAACCCTCACCTCTACGCAGCAGTTGCTGCTGCACCTCCGTCTGCCACCCAAGCTTCTCCTATCCCAACCACAAACTCCTCCGACCTCCTCACCCTACAAGGAAGGATGCAAGCGCGCTACCTCAAAGCACTGTTCTTGAGCAAGGAAGACAAGTGTGAATTTGTCATGATTTTCCACTTGCTGCCAGCACACATTAACCTGCCCAATGTACTTACTCCACCCGAACTCCTCACCTCCCCCGCCAACAGCCATCCTTCCCAGGCTCCTGTCACACGTCTCCCTGACCCCTAACGCAAATATGTCCCAGGATACTTCCAGTAACACTTCAAACTCTCCACCAGCAACACAACCTGTCACCCTCCCAATACCTCCCCCGCACCCCATAACACAACTCCATCTACCACCCCTCAACTCTACACCAACGACTCATCCATTTCTCCACTTACCAGTTCCTCTTCCACACTCAACATTACAACTTCCGCTTCACCCCAACCGTCCCTCCCGAACCTCCACTTCCCAGTCCCTCCCCTCCTCCCCCACTCCTTCCCCTCCACCACCCCTCCTCTCGCACCTAACCCTCCCAGAGGAGCCACAGAACCTGACCCTGCCGACTCACCAGACAACCTACCTGCTTACAACGTCGACATTCGACTCGTCGACTATGACTCTCCCCCTCCCTAACTCCTCCCAGGAAGTTGCCGACCCAAGACCAGACAAACCTCCACCGAAGTTCACATGAAGACCCTCAACGGAATGCCAATGGCTGTCATCGAACACAGAAGTAAAAGAACGATAAATTTCCCAAAATCGTAAAATGCTTAAAATCTTGCAGTTTAATGTGCTCATCTACCACAATGGCCGTCATCTGGTTGCCACTCTCCTCGAAGAGAAAAGACCCGATGTTTTGATAATCAACAGCACATGTATCACTAATGTGTGTAGAATTAGACACTACGGATATACATCCCGACAGTCTTCAGACGGTAGACACGAGGGAGTCGCCATTCTTACATGCAATACTGTCGAACACGAATGATAACCACTTCATGACGTCTCGAACACTTTCTAGCGGTAAACACCATATATGGCTTCATTATCTTCTGCACTACATACTCTCGACCCAACACTAACATTCCACTCCACGATCTTTGGACAGTATTCAATCACACTCATATCCCAGTCTACCTTCTAGCTGACCTCAACGCCCAACACAGAAGCTTCCACCACAACAGAAACAATTCTCACGGTGATGACCTATTCGCTTTATGCTCCTTCAAACGTCTCAACTTCCTAGGACCTTTCTTCCATACCAATTTCACTGGCCCAAGAGGAAAGAGCAGACCCGACCTTGTCTTCTCCAACGGAGCCAGTAATTATCTTCATTACTTTTTGTCTCCAGGACCACTGTGTTTCCGACCCAATCCTTCTCTTTCTTCACCTCTCATCTAACCCTATCCCCGTCCCACCACCCTCACACTACCACTACAAAAAAAGCAGACTAGCGCAACTTCGAAGACACTTTTTCTAATTGCTCTTACACCACAAACTATGAAAATCACCCAATAACACTAATAGACACAGAAGTAGAACATATACACGAAACAATCACACAGGCAGCTGACATTTCTATCCCCCAAATCTTCATTTACTTCAAGATACTCCTTCTTCCGTTCTCCCAAAACAACCAGACTCCTCTCGTGCTACCGTCGACGCTTTGAACAAAACAGACGTCGTTTGGGCCTAGTACGGTGGGACTTCACATCCCTACAAAACCACACACTCAACAGCCTTCTAGAAGACCACAATAGACACTGGAAATCTCTTATCACCACAACAGAACAACACCGAATCAAATCTCCTCAAGAGTTTTGGAACAGAATACGAAAACTCAAAGGAATACCGAAAACAGACTTTAATGGGCTTAATGACGACAACACTCTACACCATAACCCACAAGACATTGCCAACATTTTTCAAAAACACTGGGAAGGTATCTTTCACCCTCACCCCCTCACCCTCTGGCGTGCGAAAACACTCAAATCGTCACAGAACACATACAAAACAGATCCAGTCACTTCTACCCAGAACACATCATACACCTCCAATCGCTTTCACACGACAACCTTCTCACAACTTCCATAAGATCGAACGAAGTCAAATTCCTCCTCCTCAGATCACCCAAAGTAGCCCCAGATAATTCAGGCATTGGTTACCAGCTACTTACACATCTCCCTAACAACACTATTAAAGCCATCACCTTCCTCTTCAACGCGGCACTAGCCTCTGGCAATTTTCCCGCGGCCTTCAAAACAGCAACAACCACAATGATACCTAAACCCAACAGATCCAACAGAGACCCCATGAACTACAGACCCATCAGCCTACTTGAGTCCATTGGGAAGACATTTGAAAGAATCACAAACAACAGACTAAGACAACAGCTTACAAACAACAACCTACTCTCACACAAACAGTTTGGCTTTCACCAACATCGCTCCACACAAGATGAACTCAACATTATTACGAACTACATAAGAAACAACACGTGGACACACAAAATGACCGCACTCATCACAAAAGATGTTGAAAAATCCCTTGACACCGTGTGGCACGATGGATTGAGGTACAAACTAAGCACCCAATTCCAACTCACACGACCCACCATTAAGCTTCTTTCTAACTATCTTAGCAACAGAAAAACCCGAATCAAATACAGAAACACTTACTCAAACTACTTCTTCCTCAATGCCGGTGTATCTCAAGGCTCCGTGCTGGCCCCTACTCTTTACACACTCTACTCAAATGATCTTTCCAGTCCTATACACCTGGACTCCATCACTCTCCAATATGCAGATGATATTACTCAACTGATCAGAGCCGTAACCCTCACACACTTAATCAGCAGAACCCAACAGGAAATTGACAACGTTTGGCTTTGGGAGTTAAAATGGAGTATTAAATCAAATCCTGCCAAATTCAACATATCTTACTTTAACGTACGTCAGAGATACAACATAACTAATGTCTACCTACACTCCCGTATACACCGTCATTTAGCCATTCCCATCTCAAACACCAACACTGTCCTGGGCCAAACTATGATGTATGCCTGAGAATGAACCAACATATACAGTCTAGATCGGTTACTGCGAGAGCGGAGCTCGTAAAATTGTATAGATTCAGAGAGGCGTAATTCAAAACCAAATTGCACCTCTACAAAGCATTAATACGACCTCTTATCAAATACGACCCTTCAGCTTTCGAACTCGGAGCCAAATCCAACACCCATGCACTCCAAATACGTAATTCAGAACAATGCTCTACGTTGGCTTTTTAACATCAAATGGCACGAGTTCATCAGAAACACAGAACTTCACGAGAGAGCACGAATCCCTCCTCTAAACATCTATTGGAGGAAATAGTTTGAAAGACAAGTAGAGCGATTTCAAATACATCATACTCACTGGATTGATTACTTCAACAATCTCCTGGGAATAGACCACCCAGGTAACATGTTTAATATACAACCTGGACAACATCCAGTGACCATATATTAAAAACTAAAAATCAGTATAGATGTTGCTGCTAAGTCCGTGCGGGGAACGCCTTGGTAGAATCAGTGTCCATCAGCCAGAGATACGATCTATCTCCTCCTATATCCTGAAAAAAACCTTGCCTTCCACTCATCATCTTTGACCTGCTCATCCTATTATTCCTATGCAAGCTGGGTTATGCCCTGGCTCTTTTCTTCCCTCTAAAATTCACTTCATCTAACAATTTCTTGCTCTTTCCCCCCTCTCTTTTCTCGCCCTTTCTTGGAAGGGACTTTTCTATCATCATCAGTGGTCATTGGTACTGGCCATCTTTTCTTGCCATTCGAGAAGGTTCTTGCTGCTCCTGTTTCGGCCACGTGGTTGATAGAGGATTAACCGCCAGATTCCACGAAGAGAGAAGAAAGAAGAGAGAAGAGAGAAGACAGAAGAGAGAAGAAAGAAGACAAAAGAGAGAAGACCGAAGAAAGAAGTGGATTGTAACGTTGCCTCCCGCGTTGGTCCTTCCCGCGGGAGACCGTTACGGTGACGACGCCGGCAGGCTGTTCCCTCACCACCCTCGCTGCTCCCCACACCCCCGCGTTGCTTCCAGTCCATCTTCACATCTCATTTTATTTTTTTTAATTCTTATCATCCATCATCCATCTCTCAACCGTTTGGCTTGAGCAATCTCTACCCCAGCTTCCCCACCCCATTCTGGAAAACTCATTTTCCTGAGGAGTGGAGGCTGGAGTGGACCTGTTCTCACCTGACGGGGTGGAGACCCTCACACTATCTCTTACCTCTCCCCTACCTTCGACCGTCGAGCGTCCCTCACTCATGTTTTCTCGCACTAGGACACTGATGCCACCAACATGCCGCCCGACATACGTCTAAAATCCCTCAAAACTGATTGCCCCCCTCCTTCCACGTTCGAACTCCTGTCCATCGTCTTTAAGACCACTGAGATCCGTCCTACTAGGGTCATTCAATTCCCCTCGAACAAATACCAGTTTAAGATTTGCTTGGGCAAAGATAGTGATTTAGATAGAATCCTATCTAAGCCTCTCCTTGATGAACTAGCTAAAAAAAACTACCAAATCGTTCAGGACCGCTGCCCCTTCAAGCTAGATGTACTATTATTGCCTACAATGTTGATGAATCTATCTTGTCCCTCAGCCCATCGGAGATTGTTGAAGCCATCAATGGCGAAAACAATGACGTTAATGTCATCAACGTCTATAAACCGAATAACTCCAGATCAATAAAGATACAATGTTCAAACCCGACCGAGGCCGATCGCCTGCTCTCCCGGGGAGTCCTGTTCCCCATGATCTCTGTGCCAGCAAAATCCCTGAAGAAAGATGAACATCTCGACGTACAACAATGTTTCAAATGTCTGAAATACGGACATGAGACTGAGAACTGTAAAGAACCCAACCAAACCTGTAGTCAATTCGCGGAAACTGGTCATGGTTTTCGTGAGTGCAAGGCTCAGGCAGCGAAGTGTGTCAACTGTAAAGGTGAACATGTTGCTGTATCTGGGCTGTGCCCACGTAAGAAGGAGCAACTCCGGCCAGTGCGTCAGGCACAAAAATCCAACTCACCTCCTTCCACAAACCCTCACCTCTACGCAACAGTTGCTGCTGCTGCTCCTCCCCCTGCCACCCAACCTTCTCCTATCCCAACTACTAATTCTTCAGACCTCCTCACCCTACAAGGTAGGATGTATGCGTGCTACCTAAAAGCGTTGTTCCTGAGCGGGGAAGATAAGTCGGAATTCATCAGAATTTTCGATTTGCTGCTTGCTCATAACAACCTACCCAATGTACGAACTCCACCTGAACTCCTCAGCTCCCCCGCCACCAACCATCCCTCACCGACCCATGTCTCGTCCGCCACCCTGTCCCCTAACGAAAACGTATCCCAGGAGACCCCCAGTAACACTTCCAACTCTCCCCCGACTACTCAACCTGTCACCCTCCCAACTTCCAATACCCCCTCCGCACCCTCTAACACAACTCTATCCACAAGCCCCCCAACCCAACACCAACAATCCTACTGTCTCTCCAAATACCGATTCCTCTCCCACCCCCACCGTCCCAACTTCCACCAACACGACAGTTCCCCCAGAACCTCCACTCACCAATCCCCCCCTCCCCCCTCCCCCTCCATCCGTCCCCTACCTAACCCTCCCAGAGGAGCCCCAGCACCTGACCCTGCCGACACACCAGACAACCCACCAACGGTCAACCTTGACCTTCAACTCGTCGACAATGACCCTCTCCCCTCCCCTCTCCCCTCTCCTGACCCCTCACCAGATATATCCCGACCCGAGACTAGAAATATGATACAAGTGAAATTCTCAAACGGCGCGTCAACGGCCTTCATCGACAACAGACACAGAAGGCCAATAAACTTCCATAAGTCGTAAAATGCTAAAATTCTAACAGTTTAACGTGCGCAGCTATCACAATGGCCGTCATCTGATTGCCACTCTCCTCGAAGAGAAAAAACCCGATGTTGTGATACTTAACATCACATGTATCACCAACGGATACAAAATTAGACATTACGGGTATACATCACGACAGTCTCCAGACAGTAGACACGAGGGAGTCGCCATTCTCATACGCAACACCATCGAACACGAATACCTCGCCATCTCATGGCAATACGAACACTTTCTAGCAGTTAAGGTAAACACAATACATGGCTTCATTATCTTCTGCACTACATACTCTCGACCCAACACTACCATTCCACTCCATGATCTCTACACAGTATTCAATCACACACATATCCCAGTCTACCTTCTAGCTAACCTCAACGCCCAACACAGAGCCTTCCACCACAGCAGAAACAATTCTCATGGTGATGACTTATTCGCTTTATACTCTTACAAACGTCTTAACTTCCTAGGTCCTTACCTTCACACCGTCTTCACTGGCCAAGGAGGAAAAGGCAGACCTGACCTTGTCTTCTCCAACAAAGCCAGTAATAATCTTCATAATTTCTTGTCTCCAGGACCACTGTGTGGTTCCGAACAAATCTCTATCTTTCTTCAACTCTCGTCTAACCCTAACCTCGTCCCATCACCCTTACACTACCACTACAAAAAAGTAGACTAGGACAACTTCAAAGACACTCTCCAACTGCACTTACACGACAAACTATGAAAATCACCCAATTACACTAATAGACACAGAAATAGAACATATACATGGAACAATCACACAGGCAGCTGACGCCTCTATCCCAACATCTTCATTTACCTCAAGATACTCCTTCTTCCCTTCTCCCAAAACAACTAGACTCCTCTCGTGCTACCGTCGACGCTTTGAGCATAACAGACATCGTTTGGGCCTAGTACGGTGGGAGCTCACATCCCTACAAAACCACACACTCAACAGCCTTCTAGAAGACCACAATAGACACTGGAAATCTCTCATCACCACAACAGATCAACACCGAATTAAATCTCCTCAAGAGTTTTGGAGCAGAACCCGGAAACTCAAAGGAATACCAAAAACAGACTTCAATCGGCTAAATGACGACAACACTCTACACCATAACCCACAAGACATCGCGAACATTTTTCAAAAACACTGGGAAGGTATCTTTCACCCTCAACCCCCCCCCCCCCCCTACCCCCCACCGTCCCCACCCTCTGGCGTACGACCAATCGCTTCACATGACCACCTTCTCACAACTCCCATAAGAACGAGCGAGGTCAAATTCCTCCTCTTCAAATCGCACAAAGTATCCCCAGGTAACTCAGGCATTGGTTACCAGCTACTTACACATCTCCCTGACAACACTATTAAAGCCATCACCTTCCTCTTCAACGTGGCACTAGCCTCTGGCTATTTTACCGCGGCCTTCAAAACAGCAACAACCACAATGATATCTAAACCCAACAAATCCAATAGGGACCCAGTGAACTACAGACCCATCAGCCTACTTGAGTCCATTGGGAAGACATTTGAAAGAATCTTAAACAACAGACTTAGACAACACCTAACATACAACAACCTACTCTCACACAAACAGTTTGGCTTTCGTCAACATCATACAAGATGAAGTCAACATAATCACTAACTACATTAAAAACAACATGCGGATACACAAAATGACCGCCTTCATCACAAATGATGTTGAAAAAGCCTTTGACACCGTTTGGCACGATGGATTGAGGTACAAACTAAGCACCCAATTTCAACTCCCACGACCCGCCATTAAACTTCTTTCTAACTATCATAGCAACAGAAAAACCCGAATCAAATACAGAAACACTTACTCAAACTACTTCTTCCTCAATGCCGGTGTATTTCAAGGCTCCGTGCTGGCCCCAACTCTTTACACACTCTACTCAAATGATCTTTCCAGTCCTATACACCTGGACTCCATCACTCTCCAATATGCAGATGATATTACTCAACTGATCAGAGCCGTAACCCTCACACACTTAATCAGCAGAACCCAACAGGAAATTGACAACGTTTGGCTTTGGGAGTTAAAATGGAGTATTAAATCAAATCCTGCCAAATTCAACATATCTTACTTTAACGTACGTCAGAGATACAACATAACTAATGTCTACCTACACTCCCGTATACACCGTCATTTAGCCATTCCCATCTCAAACACCAACACTGTCCTGGGCCTAAGTTATGATGTATACCTGAGAATGAACCGATATATTCAGTGTATAGCGTTTATTGCGAGAGCAGAGCTCGAGAAATTGTATAGATTTAGAGAGGTGCAATTCAAAACCAAATTGCACCTCTACAAAGCATTAATACGACCACTTATCATTTATGCCCCTTCAGCTCTCGAACTCGGAGCCAAATCCAACATCCGTGCACTCCAAATACGTAATTCAGAGCAGTGCTCTACGTTGGGCTTTTAACATCAAATGGCACGAGTTCATCAGAAACAGAACTTCACGAGAGAGCACGAATCCCTCCTCTAAACATCTAGTGGAGGAAATTGTTTGAAAGACAAGTAGAGCGATTTCAAATACATCATACTCACTGGATTGATTACTTCAACAATCTCCTGGTTATAGACCACCCAGGTAACATGTTTAATATACAACCTGGACAACATCCAGTGACCATATATTTAAAACTAAAAACCACTATAGATCTTGCTGCTAAGTCCGTGCGGGGAACGCCTTGGTAAAATCATTGTCCATCACCCAGAGATACGATCCATCTCCTCCTATATCCTTATTAAAAAGAAAAATAAATAGATAAATAGATAAATGAATAAAAAAATGAATAAATAGATAAATAGATAAATGAAAAATAAATCTACGAAAAGAATATCAATAAAAAAATAAATAGAAGAAAACAAACTCGCCCTCCACTTATTATCTCTGCCCTACTTATTCGCTTATTCCTATGCAAGCTGGGTTAAGCCCTGGCTCTTTTCCTCCCTCTAAAATTCACTTCCTCTAACAAATCTTGCTCTTCCCCCCCTTCCTCTCTTTTCCCGCTCTTCCTTGGAAGGGACTTTTCTATCATCATTCCTCATCATCATCACCAAACTAGTATGATTGGAGGGAACCTACAAAATTAAGCAAAGTTCTTTTGCTTCTCTTTACTTTTTCGTGTTGATCCTGGCGTTAGTATTTACTGAAGATTCAGTGTCTTGTATTATGTCATACAGAATCACACAGGTACTATTCAGTTTCTAGGTCCACTGGTTTAACAAAGTTGGAGGAGGAGCAACACTAGAGTTTCTGATGGACGCACTGGTGTAAAACTTGAGTAGGGTAGACCGTAAGCGAGGTACGGCCTCCAGTAGTTTCAGTAAATGATCGTAAGTGTAGGGTAGACCCTCCAGGCCCAACTTAACTGTGTCCCTCACGATGTGGACCCCGCGGGGAGTCGTGAGAAGGGCGCCTGGAACTGCCATGGTGTCATATACAGGAAGACACCAGAAGGACATGAGAAGGAAGAACCTGGAAAATGATAAACTTAGCAACTTCTTAAAGGCGAAGTCTTAATGAATACTGATGTGTGTGTGATGGTGTTGTGAGGGTGATGGTGATGTGAGGGTGGTGGTGATGTGAGGGTGATGGTGTGGGGACAGACTGAACAGTGGTAGAAGGTGGTTGGCTTACATTGTTTGGAGGTTGAGGAGTGTTGTCTG
This sequence comes from Panulirus ornatus, assembly GCF_036320965.1. Classification (NCBI taxonomy): domain Eukaryota; kingdom Metazoa; phylum Arthropoda; class Malacostraca; order Decapoda; family Palinuridae; genus Panulirus; species Panulirus ornatus. Next base: position 14,788,378 of record NC_092293.1, on the reverse strand, counting down.
GTGTGGGACCGGGATGATGATGATGATCATGTTCACAATAATGTACAACTTTCAAGTGGTCCTCATGTTCTTCACGAATGTCACTTGTATTTAGATGTCGAACCCTAAACTTATGTCCTTTAAATGAGCTAAGACTCTATAGGGTCCAGAACATTTTGGGTCAAGTTTACGATCCTCACTTGTAGAGTTAAATTCCTGCACCATTACCAAGAGTCCGGGAGCCACCGTTAATGGTTTGGTCGATTTATTAGCCTGATCCGTGAAGGTTGTAGTGGCTTCAACCAGATTTTCCTTGATCCTTTGATGAATGAATTGAGTCGTGCGATATTTTTCCGCTACAACTGATCTCTGGACCGCTGGACATGAAGGAGGGGACGCTATTATGTCATACCGCAACACTTTATCAAAGCCGTGTAAGGCGTGGAAGGGTGTGTCTCCAATTGACTTATGATATGCAGAGTTTAATGAACATTGGACATCAGACAGGTACTCACTCCATTCATCATGATCAAAATTAATGTTGGTGGGAAGACGCTGGAGGATCTTACGGTTCAACCTTTCTGCCAGGCCATTCGAGGCTGGATGATGTGCCATTATATTACATTTACTTATGTTATACAATTTACAGAGTTCTTCTAATAATGAGTTATCAAATTCCCCACCATTATCTGTGACTAAAATCTTCGGCGCATTATGTCTGTCTAAGATATGTTTTTTGAACGCCTTAGCGACCGTAGCTGCGTCTTTAATTTGAACTGGAACTAATTCACAATATCTCGTGAAGGCATCAGTAATTACTAAGATGTATCTGTAGCCTGCCATGGACCTAGGAAAACCTCCTAATATGTCCATATAAACTCTTTCCCATGGGTATGAAGGTAAAGGATATTTCAACACAGTCTGCGGGGTAGTGGGACTTCCCTTGTGTGTGTTACATGTCTGGCTCCTTAAAATATGATCTGTAATGTTTTTCTGCATCTTGGCCAAAAATACCTCAAACGAGTTTGCTTATAGCATTTGTCTGCACCTGGGTGTGCGGTCTGCGGTGAATCATGTGATAACTTCAAGAAATTCTGTACTAATGCTGTTGGAATTATTGTTTGTTTAACAACACGGGCGAGCACTCCTAATTTCGCGTCCCTGCACAAGACTCCCCCACTGTGCTAAATACAATTCTCTGACTGGAACAACTGTTTTAGCATCCAAGGAAGATCTTATACCCTCTAGGAATTCTATGACAGGACCCCAGACTGGGTCATCCCGTTGATGCTGTCTCAACCTTTCTACATCAAAATCTACGAGGCTATCACCTACAGTGGCTGCACCCACTCTGCGGGAGAGTGCGTCTGCAACTACATTGGATGAGCCAGAAACAAAACGAAAATCTGGGTCAAGTACTTGTATAATTAGAAACCATTTCTGAAACTTTCCTGTAGGATCTTGTCTTTGAAAAATACCTAACAGTGCTCTGTGATCTGTATAAACTGTAATAGGGTAACCATATATGTATTCCATAAAATGTTTGAGTGCCCAAACAACTGTAAGGCCTTCTAATTCTGTTATTGAGTATTTCGATTCCGTCTTCGAACATGAACGGCTCGCATAGGCTATGGGAAAAAGTCTACCCTTATTTGATTCTTGCATAAGTACATCTACAAGACCCTGTTTACAAGCATCTGTTGTGTGTAAAACGAAGGGTTTCTCAAAGTTGGGAAATCGAAGGATAGGCGCCTCGATCAAGTGTTGCTTGAGTGAGTTAAACGCATTGTCTTGCGCTGTAGACCACTGGAATGTAACTCCCTGTTTCGGAAGTGAAGTAAGGGGGTTTGCGATCTTCGCGAAATTAGCGATAAATCTTCGATGATATTCTTCTAACCCAAGGAAGGATTTGACCTTGTCTGTCGTGGAAGGGATTGGGCATTCTACAACTGTTTTGACTTTATCTGCATTAGGTTGAATACCGTTTTCATCAACGGTGTCACCTACGTAATTAATTCTTGTCTGTAGAAAGGAACATTTGGATAACTTGACTTTTAGGTTCTCATCCTTAAGTCGTAGGAATACTCTCTCAAGACTTTTGAAATGAGAAGTAATATCTGGAGACATGACAATTATATCATCAAGATAAACCAATACATCTTGGCCCAACATGTGACGACAAATGTTAGTCATTAACCTTGAGAAGGTGATCACCGGTGAGGAATGAAGACCGAAGGTCATGATGCATATGAACTGCCAATGACCATCTGGCGTACTGAACACAGTCAGGGGGCGGCTTTCCTCTGACAAGGGAATCTGCCAAAATCCGCTCAATAAATCCAAAGTTGAAAATACCTTATTGTTACCGAGGCTATGAAGAAGCTCTGATACCACTGGTAATGGGAAACCATCTTTCAAAGTGACCTTGTTGTTGAGTTTTCTAAAATCTATGACTGGTCTAAAAGTTCCGTCCTTTTTCGGAACGATCAGATGTGGTGAATTCCATGGTGATCGTGATTCCTCTATGACCTTATCTTTCAACATGTCCTGAACAAGTTTGTTTGCTATGTCTCTGTGCGCGTGTGTGTGGCAATCGATAGGCTGGGACGTCAATGGAACGTGTGTTTTTCTCTAAGTTAATAATGTGAACATCCAAATGAGTTCTACCGAGTGGTTCTCCTGATAAGGCAATAGTAGACCTATACTGGTTAAGTAAGTCTGTTAACTGGTCAACATGTTTGGTTAATCCTACCTTGGATATCATGTCAGGGGTGATGGTGGGGAGCTGACTCAAGCCGTGCACTGCTGAGTCAGGGGTAGGAGGAGTAGGTGGTGGTGGGTTAATGGAATGTGAGACTAGACGGATGGTAAACTCATGCAACTCCTCGTCTTGAATTCCCGACTTCAAAACGGAGAATTCCACAAGCTTGGCCCCTCTACGGAGACGGACAGGGGTGGGGTCCCGTATTGGCAATGTATATGGTGACCTCTCCATCTGCGGTCTCATGAAGAGAGTCATCCATCGATAGTCCTTTGACAGTTAATGATGAAGGTTCAGCAACTACTCTTAGTGCGAGATCACCCTGACTATGTCTCAGTCAATGATCATTCATCCATGTTCGAGAAAGTGAGAGTGGAACCTTCGTTAATGTGTTACTATGCAGAGTCATGTTGATTCTCAGTTTACCAGGACAATGATGAGTAGAAAAGTAAAAAGGATGCGTAGTGTCTACCGTGAAGCAGGACGTGGGAGCAGATGTATTAATGACTCTGACTGAGTGAGAACTCATCTCTGACAATGGCAGGAACGTATTATCAACACAAACCACATGATAAATAGGACAGATCTTATGTTGTGCCACACATAGAGTGGCGTCCTAGTAACAAGTTAGCAGGAAAGGTTACACCATGAACAATGTAAGGGGTGACGGTCATGACCGGGTCGCCTATGTGAATGTTCATTTTGATATTGCCCCTTACGTCGAGATTTTCATTTGAGATACTTTGAAGGGATGGGTAAAAGTCCGAGCATTGAACAAGTTCAGTGCGCCCCATTAATGGTTGAATAAAATCATAATGAATGACATCTGCTTCCGTGCCGCTGTCTAGAAAGATTGTGATTGGCTTATCCTGGAAAGAACCCACTAAATCGAAACTTGTAATGTGAGAAAATGGCGAAGAACGAAAACGTCTTAAGAGTTCCTTATGTGATGGAGTCTTGTCATGAACGAGAGATTGTCATTGTTGATAATGACATGATGAACCTGTGTTAGGTGACGTCTGTCTAGCTAATGCTCGACATTCCGCTGAAGTGTGTCTAGCGTTGCTATGATATGAACACCTGCTTGGTGGTGTTGGGCGCGAGCGGGTGAAGGTCAGCCTGATGTCTGACTGGAGGAAATCATGACTAGGTCGGCAGAATTGTGACGACCGAGGCTGTGATGACATGGGTCGTTGACTGCGTTTGTTGTTCTGGTCGAGGCTCACGTGAGAATGAGTCCCATGTGTAAGGACACACATTCGCTTTATGTCCTGGTTGGCCACACCGGAAGCACGTCACTTTATGTGAGTGTTTGTCATCACTGAATCGCTGTATTTGACCATGAGAAGAATGATTGTGTTGATCACTAGAATGTTACGTCACACTTTGGGAAGCCGACACTCTCCCCAGTGTCTTGGTGTTGGAATAACCACATTTCTTTTGAGTGTAATTCAACACTTTCGTTACTGACCCACAATGATGGGTCGATGTTCTCATTAAGAAACCGTCATCTTACGTCTGGAGGTCAGGTCCTTGAGAATGAAGGTTATGTGTAATAATCACATGAGTGTTTGCACATGAGTTTCAGGATTCATCATGGCCGATATCCAGGGTAAGGATTCATAAGCCTGCCTAACTAATCTCATTCTTCCATGTAAGGTACTCCAGTGATCAGGGACTGACGTATCATCCAAGTATGTTGTGTTAAGAGCACGTAAAAGGACGTGTAGTAAACTATCTGAGAATGATTCCTCACAACCTGATGTAAACAACGTTTTAAATTCCTCCCAAGATGTACAGTGATATTGTTTATGTCAACCTGCTGATTATATAATCATGATTGGTGTATGATTATGGTAACTATATTGTAATGCCGTTTTATTTCATTGTGATAATTTTGCCATGTTGACTACAATCACATGACAGCTATAATGTTATGACTATATTATAATGATAAATCCTGTCTGAGTCACTGTTCTTTCACAGAGATTATATTGTCCTGAAGTCTATATGTTTCCTATGATCCGAAAACGACTATTTATACTATCTATATTGCCAGGTGGTTATATTGCCTTTGTGAATATAAGTTGAATGTTTCTATATTTTTCCTTTGACTGTATTGTCATATCAGTCATATGATCATGGTAGTTTTATTGTCATAGTGAATACATTGTCGTCGTGACTGTGTTATCATAATGGCTAAATTGTCATAGCAAATATATTGACATGGGGGCAATATTTTCATGACATCTATAAAGTCTGTAAATTACTCTCAACGCGTTTCTAATGTGCTGGCGATTGATTTATATCGTAACTTTATTGTGAAGATGGCTGTATTGTCATGGTGGCTATATTGTCGTTTGCTGTATTTTCAATTTTACGCTTTTGTGAAGATAGCTTTACTGTCAGTGTAGCTATAGTGTCATGGAGAATATATATACATAGTGGTAGTATCGTCATTATGAACAAATTGTCATTTTGGCTATCTTCTTATTTTCGTTACAGTACTATCGTGTATATATCGCCACCTTGGCTATATTAGCAATGTGATATTTTTTGTAGGTGCTATATTGTCATTCTTTAATCATGCATATTTTGTCATAAGTGATACATTATCATGATAAATATAATATTCCGGTGACTATATATTGGCCTTGTGACTATATTATTATCATGACTATAATCTCATGTTGGATATCTTACCAAGATAACTATATTGTATTATCTACTCATAAATCTCTAAGTTCTAATAACCCAAAATTTTTAGAGTAGATAGGGTAGAAACTGATGGAAGCCATTTCTAACATTCTTGCATAACCTGACCTCTCGCCGTCCCAAAACATATCCATCCCAGCTTGGATATTGTACTGCTGTGGTCGTCAACTAATTTGAAAAGGAAGACATTGAATGGAGTAATTACTGAGGTAATCTCCAAAGATGATTACTGGTCTGTCAAACAAATTCAGAGAGCAGATTAAACGACTTAAATCCATTCAGCTTTAGGGAAAAGAAGTTTAAGAGATCCCATACAGGTATATAAAGTTATTGTAATGGCATCCCTTTAAGCTTGATATTTTTACTGCCTGTAACTAGTTCCAACAATTAAAACAATATTCAGCATTGTGATTTAAGTGACTGACTTTAGGATGCATTTGGATATGTCAAATATTGTATTTAGCAAATACTTCAACTTTCAACTGACCCATTCTATATTTTTATTCATTTCATCTCAGTTTTATCACCTTTCTGTTACTGTTTAATATCAACAGTAGCCCGTCTACGTAGTTGGGGCTCTGAAGCAAAGGAAACTTTTTCTAGCCTAGGTTAGGGTAGCATCTAAACCAAACCTAAATGACCTTACCTTAGAAATAAATATGTTCAGACAGTACCTTCTGAAAATATTTCTTAAGGTAAGGTCGTGGGGATTAGTTTAGGTGCTAACTAAACCTTGGCTAGAAAAAGTTTGCTTTAAAGCCACAACTAGTTGAAAGGCCTACTTTAAATGAAGATATTGAAATCCATTTGCTCCAGTGTGCCCCTCCGTCCGTTTCTTTTATGTCCATATAAAGATGCATACATTCAATTTTTGATGTAGATTGATTTCCCATCTTAGTTTCGTCTACGGAATTCTACACCTTCAGTTCAGCACACCATTGTGGTAATGAAGGGAAAGTCACCACATTCATAAGCCGAGTGCACGTAGCTTATCCCACCTCGTTAGAGAGAAAACTTACCTGTATTTGAATTAATGAACGGGAACAGAGAAGACAAAATTTTAATACACACTTATTATACAACTACATAATTTATATTATATACATTACCACATTTCCTGCACTTTCCATCAAAAATTTGCTGAGGTCATAACCTTGTAGTTACCATTACCTTACAACCTTAAGGATGGTGGTCTACAACACTTCTAGATTGATGGAGAAAACGAAAAGTTTAGTTTTACTATTAAGACCACAGAAATGCGGTAATTCCACTTCATTACCACTAACTACTAGTTATTTTACTTGTTGATTTTCACGGCTAAGATTTTCATCCTCTGAGCGAAGACATACAATAATCGTCCTTATCTACTCTGAGCATTGGATAGCCTCCTGATGATCAAGATTGCTGTTTTGGTTGGCCGTTTCCCTTGTTACTGGTGCGCCTCACTGCACACCTTACATGAGTGCCTTCCACAGTATTAGGGACAGCTGCTGGGCCTCACTGTAGCTACTTCTGGGACGGTTGCCAATCTTCCTCGTATTCCCTCATGACCACAGCGCCAAACCGACTCCCGCCATCAGGCCGAAACGCACAAACATTTCTGACAAAATTGAGACAACCACTTTCGCGTCAGTTTTGACACCAAGTGAATTTATACGACAATTACGTTCAAGATGCTTGGTTTTTCGTTCATGGATTGAACAGAAGCAACCAACGATGGTTGCTACTGCCCAATCCATGAAGTCCCCCCCACCACGGAAAGGTAACCAAGCTTCGGGGGGGATGGGTGTTTACCCTGACGCCAACGGAGAAACTCAATACAATATTTTTATTATAACTTTCCTTAATCTTGAAAAATGAATCAATCAGAGGGAACAATAGCCCCAGCCATATGAAGATTGGCTAACCGAATCCTTGCACATTGTGTAGAAAGTGATTTCTTTGAGGGTTGCTTTATGGAAGGCAAGGTAGCGTCGGAAGAGTTTCATTTTTTCTTTGAAGACGAAGGAAATTATTCCCGTGAATTTATGTATTTTTTTTGGGCGGGATAATGTTCCCATTTTTTTTCTTTGTTTTTCAACGTCCCTACGTAGATTTTATGTGTCATCCACTACTGGGAGAAAGCCAGACTTCCGCCAGATTAACGTAATCCTTGGCGAGGCCAAACTAAAGTTGTCTTGGTGTTGGTTCCTCAGTGATAACCCAAACACAAACACAAACACACCTCCAGTGTCCACTCTAGGGCCGTGTTCTCCTGCAGCACCAACAGGAAGAAAGAACTCAGGTTCCTCACCAACTGTATCTTTTGGCACGGGGAGCGTGTGTCATCTCGACACGCCTTTTAACGCCCGTACGAGGTGCGGAGTGTAGTCGGTCTGTAACGTAGGACATGTCATGTGTTATTGGTCCCAGTCGGTCTAGAACGCTGGGCCTGACATGTGTTGGGGGACCAAGTCGGTCTTGAATGGTGGGCCTGACATGTGTTGGGGGTCCAAGTCGGTCTTGAATGGTGGGCCTGACAGGTCTTGAGACCTGCCATGTCTCCCTGAAGGTGGGCCTGACAAGTGGGGTGGGCTGCATTTCCTCATGGATGGTGGGTCTGGTAGGGAGTGTGGGCTGCAGTGCCACTTGAGTGGGCGAGGTCACTTGGTCAGCATCAGTGGGACGGTGAGGTTTCACTTTTGCACAGCGTCCGTTGACGGAGAGTGGTGTCACGTCGGCAAGAAGTGCCTTCTTGTAGGAGGCATAGCAGGAGTACTGGATGACGGCAATCCCGCGGTGGTTCTCGTAGGTCGTGTAGGACTGCATGTCGAAGCGAACGATGTCGCCGAACTGCTTGAAGAATTCCCAGACGTTCGTCCTTGAGATTTTGTATGGAACGTTGACGACCCTGATGGTATACCTCTGCAGGACGGTTTTGAGAACCCCTTGCAACTGCTCGTTGGTGGGCACGATGACATGTATGTCGTCATCATCGCAGCCCAACTCATCTATATGTGGGAGTCGGGTCTCGTGTGGTGGACGGTCCAGCAAATCCTCCTCATCGTGGAAAGGCAGGTAGGCCTGGTCAAGGAGGGCGACCCAGAGCACCTGCTGCTGCTCGACCACCTCCACAACTGAGCTTTTTGCAAAAACTTCCATGTTGAAGATACTATGATTACGTTGTGCACTTTACGAAGTAACCTCGGTTATCCTTGTACGTCCACAAATATAGTGAGTCTATATTGATATGGAAAAATATAGTAAGGTACCCCCATGCTCTAATATCCCACATAGAAACAAAAGCATAGTCGACTTCGGCGATTTTGAATGTAGAGACCATCTAAAATATTGTAGGTGGGTAAATGGTTGTTACATGGTGACCAGGGGTACAGGTGGATGGGACAGACTGAATATAGTGAAGATCGATAGATGGGACAGAAAGGGTATAGTGAATATCCATAGATGGGACAGACTGGGTATAGTGAAGATTGATAGATGGGACAGACAGGGTATAGTGAATATCCATAGATGGGAGAGACAGGGTGTAATGAAGATGCATAGATGGGACTAACAGGGTACAGTGAAGATTCGTAGATGGGACAAACAGGGTATAGTGAAGATGTGTAGATGGGACAGACAGGGTATAGTGAAGATGTGTAGATGGGACACACATTATAATGAATTGATTGATGGGACAGACAGGGTATAGTGAAGATTGATAGATGGGACAGGCTGGGTGCTGGGTATATTGAAGATCCATAGATGGGACAGGCTGGGTGCTGGGTATAGTGAAGATCCATAGATGGGACAGACAGGGTATAGTGAAGATGTGTAGATGGGACACACATTATAATGAACTGGTTGATGAGACAGACAGGGTATAGTGAATATTGATAGAGAGGACAGGCTGGGTATAGTGAAGATCCATATATGGGACAGATGGTATAGTGAAGATGTGTAGACGGGTCACATTATAATGAATTGATTGATGGGACAGACAGGGTATAGTGAAGATAGACAGATGGAAATGTTGGCACAATCAAACAATGGCCAGGTGGTCCTGAATAGCAGTTCTCTGTTACTTGCAGGCCAGAACTTAATGATGGTGAGAGATAATGGTGTCTCCCTCTGTAGTGAACATGATGGTGAGAGATAATGGTGTCTTCCTCTGAAGTGAACATGATGGTGAGATATAATGGTGTCTCTCTCTGTAGTAAACATAATGGTGAGAGATAATGGTGTCTCTGTAGTGAACATGATGGTGAGATATAATGGTGTCTCTCTCTGTACTGAACATGATGGTGACAGATAATGGTGTCTCTCTCTGTAGTGAGCATGATGGTGAGAGAAAATAGTGTCTCCCTCTGTAGTGAACATGACGGTGAGAGATAATGGTGTCTCTCTCTGTAGTGAACATGACGGTGAGAGATAATGGTGTCTCTCTCTGTAGTGAACATGATGGCGAGAGATAATGGTGTCTCTCTCTGTAGTGAACATGATGGTGAGAGATAATGGTGTCTCTCTCTGTAGTGAACATGAGGGTGAGAGATAATGGTGTCTATGATTCGGTACGTAGAACTCACATGAGATTAATCAGATATATGATTATGAGCAGAAAAAGATGTTATCTATGTGTGATATGTAAGAGGAGGAAAACTACTCCCACACATCACATTTTACACACATTTCCACAGGACAAAGAAAGGTAAGGGGTATTGTTGTGATGGAATTGGTAAGACATTCATAAATATAAACGTAGGTTATGAATCTACTGTTCTTGTAGTACAACAGGCATTGATTCTTGTTCTTGAAATGTTGGCTTGGGGTTCATTGATATGAATATTTTCATGCTTGTGTAAATTGTGATTGTGAATAAACTTGTATATACATCATCAATACTGAAGGTGTGAGACTGACATTGGCTATCATTCTGTCATGTATGAATTATTAGACATATGTAACATATCATATCATACTTCTGATTCAACATAATGTGTGAGTGTTACTGGAGAGCTTTTTGTAAATGATAACTGCAAGAAGTCAAGCATGGACATTGCTTTTCTACATAGCGTCTGCATTCTATTTTCTTAATGCGCTGCAGGTTGCACAGAATTCTTGCAATGGTGTTTATCTAAGCTTTGCATTTCTTTAATGCTACAATGTTGCTGGTTTCCAGGATTTTTGTAAATATCTTAACTTTCTCCTGCTTGACTTCTATGAGTTTTGTAAATATATTTTTCTGTTGCTTAATTTCGATGATTTTTGTAAATATATTAATTTTCTTTTGCTTTGTTCTCAACCTGTATTTGGTTATTCTATAATTCATTTGTTATACAATATTGTTATGTGTACTGTGATCGTTTGCAATCTGAGAAAACGTTTATTAAAATTTTTCTTATTTATGCGTAATCATCGTAAGTGATTAACTGAAATATAGCACGTTGGTGTAAGTGGCGCTGGTGGAGGAACAGAGAGGCCCGCCATTTTTGAACAAGAGGTAAGCCGTTGACCGAGTGCTAGAGAATAAACAACAAATAAGCAGGATTGTGATGGTGATAGTGGATGGTGACGTGGTGTGCAGGTAAGTGAGGATAGTTTGGAAAATGTGTGGACCGTGATAGTTAATTGGAGTATATCGAAAATGGCAGGAATCTTGTGCGAGTTGTGGTACTGAGTAACGGCTGGTGTGGAGGCGCCTCCTTAATTTCGTGGTTGTTGGAGTGTTTGGCTGGTGGGTGCCGGAAACCTGGTCCTATTACTGAATACGTGCAGCCACGGACAGTAAAACTCACCAAGTCGTCCATGGTGTGGAGAGTTTGGTGCCAGACCTGGTTTAGGTATCCTAAGGCCACTTGACATTCTCCTGCGAGATGCTGGTATTGTAAGCTACAAGTGCAGCACTATTGATGGTGAGGATAGTGCCAACTACAACTCAGGAGTGGAGTGTGAGTACCACCAGCTGGTTGATGGTGAGGATAGTGCCAACTACAACTCAGGAGTGGAGTGTGAGTACCACCAGCTGGTTGATGGTGAGGATAGTGCCAACTACAACTCAGGAGTGGAGTGTGAGTACCACCAGCTGGTTGATGGTGAGGATAGTGCCAACTACAACTCAGAAGTGGAGTGTGAGTACCACCAGCTGGTTGATGGTGAGGATACGGCCAACTACAACTCAGGAGTGGAGTGTGAGTACCACCAGCTGGTTGATGGTGAGGATAGTGCCAACTACAACTCAGAAGTGGAGTGTGAGTACCACCAGCTGGTTGATGGTGAGGATACGGCCAACTACAACTCAGGAGTGGAGTGTGAGTACCACCAGCTGGTTGATGGTGAGGATAGTGCCAACTACAACTCAGAAGTGGAGTGTGAGTACCACCAGCTGGTTGATGGTGAGGATACGGCCAACTACAACTCAGAAGTGGAGTGTGAGTACCACCAGCTGGTTGATGGTGAGGATAGTGCCAACTACAACTCAGAAGTGGATTGCATGTGGTGTGAGTGAGGATTGGAGTACATGTGGTGTGAGTGAGGAGTGGAGTACATGTGGTGTGAGTGAGGAGTGGAGTGCATGTGGTGTGAGTGAGGAGTGGAGTACATGTGGTGTGAGTGAGGACTAGAGTGCATGTGGTGTTAGTGAGGAGTGGAGTGCATGTGGTGTGAGTGAGGAGTGGAGTGCATGTAGTATGAGTGAGGAGTAGAGTGCCTGTGGTGTGCATGAGCAGTGGAGTGCATGTGGAGTGAATGAGGAGTGGAATGTATGTGGTGTGAGTGAGGAGTGGAGTACATGTGGTGTAAGTAAGGAGTGGAGTGCATGTGGCGTGAGTGAGGAGTGGAGTGCATGTGGTGTGAGTGAGGAGTGGAGTGCATGTGGTGTGAGTGAGGAGTAGAGTATATGTGGTGTGAGTGAGGAGTGGAGTGCATGTGGTGTGGTGCTCACTCACACCACATGTACTCCACTCCTCACTCACACCACATGTGGTGTGAGTGAGGAGTGGAGTGTATGTGGTGTGAGTGAGGAGTGGAGTACATGTGGTGTGAGTGAGGAGTGGAGTGTATGTGGTGTGAGTGAGGAGTGGAGTACATGTGGTGTGAGTAAGGAGTGGACTGTATGTGGTGTGAGTGAGCAGTGGAGTATATGTGGTGTGAATGAGGAGTGGAGTGTATGTATTGTGAGTGAGCAGTGGAGTACATGTGGTGTAAGGAGTGGAGTGCATGTGGTGTGAGTGAGGAGTGGAGTACATGTGGTGTGCGTGAGGAGTGGAATACATGTGGTGTGAGTGAGGAGTGGAGTACATGTGGTGTGAGTGAGGAGTAGAGTGCATGTGGTGTGAGTGAGGAGGAGAGTACATGCGGTGTGAGTGAGGAGTGGAGTGCATGTGGTGTGAGTGAGGAGTGGAGTACATGTGGTGTGAGTGAGGAATGGAGTACATGTGGTGTGAGTGAGGAGTGGAGTACATGTGGTGTGAGTGAGGAGTGGAGTGTATGTGGTGTGAGTGAGGAGTGGAGTACATGTGGTGTGAGTAAGGAGTGGAGTGTATGTGGTGTGAGTGAGCAGTGGAGTATATGTGGTGTGAATGAGGAGTGGAGTGCATGTGGTGTGAGTGAGCAGTGGAGGACATGTGGTGTAAGGAGTGGAGTGCATGTGGTGTGAGTGAGGAGTGGAGTACATGTGGTGTGAGTGAGGAGTAGAGTGCATGTGGTGTGAGTGAGGAGTAGAGTACATGTGGTGTGAGTGAGGAGTGGAGTGCATGTTGTGTGAGTGAGGAGTGGAGTGTATGTGGTGTGAGTGAGGAGTGGAGTACATGTGGTGTGAGTGAGGAGTGGAGTACATGTGGTGTGAGTGAGGAGTGGAGTACATGTGGTGTGAGTGAGGAGTGGAGTACATGTTGTGTGAGTGAGGAGTGGAGTGTATGTGGTGTGAGTGAGGAGTGGAGTACATGTGGTGTGAGTGAGGAGTGGAGTGTATGTGGTGTGAATGGCGCCACTGTCAGTGAACCCATTATATACTGTAGCTATGGCAGCCACTTTCCTATCTGGGGCGTAACACAGTAGCCGGTCTACGGTCGATGACCAATCAACTACCGCGGAGGCGTAGCACAGAAATTATTGGGCCGCAGAGAACCAATTACAAATCGCAAGGAGCAGTGGTCCACCAATGGGAAGTCGACTCACAGTAGCGCTGCCCAAGTGGCTACCTGGGAAACAATATGGAGGAGTGGCCACGCCCGGACACTGGTACTAGTACTTTTAACAATGTTATATGGTTGCGAGGCATGGGGTCTCGATAGTGTTGTGGGAAAGATGGTGGATGTTTCGGAAATGAAATGTTTGAGGAATGTATTTAATGTGAGGCGGCTTGATCGAGTAAGTAATGAAAGGCATGTTTACCAAATGGCGTCCTATCTACGTCTCTTTGTTGTTTATCAACTGACTTATATTTCTCTCTTGTGTTTCCCCTGATGATGTGATTATTACACGAAGGTGCACTTGGGAACTTATCGTGTTTCTTTTTCACCGTGGACTCATAGGAATATATATATATATATATATATATATATATATATATATATATATATATATATATATATATATATATATATATATATATATATATATATATATATATGGTGTGGGAGGCAAGTTGTTAGAAGCAGTGAAAAGTTTTTATCGAGGATGTAAGGCATGTGTACGTGTAGGAAGAGAGGAAAGTGATTGGTTCTCAGTGAATGTAGGTTTGCGGCAGGGGTGTGTGATGTCTCCATGGTTGTTTAATTTGTTTATGGATGGGGTTGTAAGGGAGGTAAATGCAAGAGTCCTGGAAAGAGGGGCAAGTATGAAGTCTGTTGGGGATGAGAGAGCTTGGGAAGTGAGTCAGTTGTTGTTCGCTGATGATACAGCGCTGGTGGCTGATTCATGTGAGAAACTGCAGAAGCTGGTGACTGAGTTTGGTAAAGTGTGTGGAAGAAGAAAGTTGAGAGTAAATGTGAATAAGAGCAAGGTTATTAGGTACAGTAGGGGTGAGGGTCAAGTCAATTGGGAGGTGAGTTTGAATGGAGAAAAACTGGAGGAAGTGAAGTGTTTTAGATATCTGGGAGTGGATCTGGCAGCGGATGGAACCATGGAAGCGGAAGTGGATCATAGGGTGGGGGAGGGGGCGAAAATTTTGGGAGCCTTGAAAAATGTGTGGAAGTCGAGAACATTATCTCGGAAAGCAAAAATGGGTATGTTTGAAGGAATAGTGGTTCCAACAATGTTGTATGGTTGCGAGGCGTGGGCTATGGATAGAGATGTGCGCAGGAGGATGGATGTGCTGGAAATGAGATGTTTGAGGACAATGTGTGGTGTGAGGTGGTTTGATCGAGTAAGTAACGTAAGGGTAAGAGAGATGTGTGGAAATAAAAAGAGCGTGGTTGAGAGAGCAGAAGAGGGTGTTTTGAAATGGTTTGGGCACATGGAGAGAATGAGTGAGGAGAGATTGACCAAGAGGATATATGTGTCGGAGGTGGAGGGAACGAGGAGAAGAGGGAGACCAAATTGGAGGTGGAAAGATGGAGTGAAAAAGATTTTGTGTGATCGGGGCCTGAACATGCAGGAGGGTGAAAGGAGGGCAAGAAATAGAGTGAATTGGAGTCATGTGGTATACAGGGGTTGACGTGCTGTCAGTGGATTGAAGCAAGGCATGTGAAGCGTCTGGGGTAAACCATGGAAAGCTGTGTAGGTATGTATATTTGCGTGTGTGGACGTGTGTATGTACATGTGTATGGGGGGGGGGGGTTGGGCCATTTCTTTCGTCTGTTTCCTTGCGCTACCTCGCAAACGCGGGAGACAGCGACAAAGTATAAAAAAAAAAAAAAAAAAAAAAATATATATATATATATAAGTGAGGATTTCTCTCAAAGGCTCAGTCCTCTGTTCTTAACGCTACCTCGCTAACGAGAGAAATGGGGAGGAGTGGATGAGGGAGGGATGGGTAATGTGTGGCCAGCAAGTAGGTGTTGCCGCCATATTGGAAATGTTAGCTATTTACGCACATCATGACGTTGCATAACATAAACAATTTAACATTTTATGAATAGTAGTGACGTTGCTTGATAATCTAGGATACTATGAACCAATGTTTTGTTTTATTTAGCAATTACATGTGAGCAACTGATATTAATCGTGGCACATGTGGCATTTTTCCCCAGCCCCTCCAGCCCACTCTCTCACTCCAAATACCCACTCACCTCAAGCTTGGTCACAGCAAATTTGTAAGTTATCTATAATTTTATTCCCTCCAGAATAACATAACATTTTGTTAGTGCTTTTGGAAGCATCTAGAATAAGCGGGGCAGTGTAATGTGGTGTTATAAAAGTGTCAGAATGTGGCATCACAGGCGGCAGCGTCAGCTAGCACATCCACCTTAATTCATCAAAGGAAGTAAGTTATTTAACAACTAATGCCGGCCAGCCAAATGTATTCATGTCTATAAAACGAATAAAACTTAAAATACTGACTTATGATTTGCTTTTTATGAAGAAAAACTCTGCAAAGACAAAGAAGACCTGGGGACGTGAGAGGAGGAGGTAGTTGCCAGATACCGCGATATCTGTACAAAACATTTTGGAGACTATGACGTCACTACTTGAGGCAATGTACCGGCTGGAGTGATGACGTCATGGAGGAGGTTGACGTCACCAGTTGTGTGTTGTTGTACCTGGAGTATTGTTAGTGTTGTGCCAGGTGATGACTCATCTTATTTCCAATCAGCCACCCAGTGTTCACTACCATCCTGGATGGTGGTCAAAATATAGTCAACAATATTAGTAATGATGGCGTTATTTTAGGTGACATTAATGGCGGCCGCTGTATTGGTGAGTTGGCGACTCATATAATAATGTGAGAGAAGTTGTCTTATGCTCACGTGACCTTGTTCACACTTCAAATGTCAATATATCACATCTGTATGTGTAGTGATGATGATCATTAACTGATGGTGTAAACACTGCCCAGAAAATGGGCCAGGAAGATGGTGGCTATTAGACACATTTGGTTCGTGGCAAGAAATATTGTGGACACCAAGTTAGCGGCGTAAGATATAGAACATGGGCACCTGCACTCACAACCCACCACACCACAGAAACATGGCACACCAGCACTCACACCCACACCACCCACAGAACCATGGCCACCATGCACCTCAACACCCACCCACACGAAACATGGACCACCATGCACTCACCACCCACACCACAGAACATGGGACACCTGCACTCACACCCACCCACAGAACATGGGACACATGCACTCACACCCACACACAAGAACATGGGACACCTGCACTCACACCACCACCCACAGAACATGGCACACCTGCAGTCACACCCCCCACCCACAGAACATGGCACACCTGCAATCACACCCACCACCCACAGAACATGGACACCTGCACCTCACACCCCACCCACCGTACATGACACATGAACCTCACACTACCACACGAAGGACCAGCACTTACACCCACCACCCCCCAATGCCACCACTCCACCCACCACAGAACATGGGCCACCTGCACTCCACCCACACCAGACATGGACACCTGCCTCACCCCCCACAGAACATGCACACCTATGCCACTCACAACCACGCCACCCACAGAACAAGGGACACCTGCACTCACACCCACACACAGAACATGGCCACCTGCACTCCCACCCACCACCCACAGAACATGGCACACCTGCACTCACACCACACCCACAGAACATGGGACACCTGCACTCACACCCACCCCACAGAACATAGGCACACCTGCACTCACACCCACCACCCACAGAACATGGCACACCTGCACTCACACCCACCACCCACAGAACATGGCACACCTGCACTCACACCCACCACAGAACATGGCACACCTGCACTCACACTCACCCACAGAACATGGCACACCTGTACTCACACCCACCACCCACAGAACATGGGACAACCTGCACTCACACCCCACACACAGAACATGGGACACCTGTACTCACACCCACCACCCACAGAACATGGGACATCTGCACTCACACCCACCCACAGAATATAGGACACCTGCACTCACACCCACCACCCACAGAACATGGGACACCTGCACTCACACCCACCCACAGAACATGGCACACCTGCACTCACACCCACCCACAGAACATGGCACACCTGCACTCACACCCACCCACAGAACATGGCACACCTGCACTCACACCCACCCACAGAACATGGCACACCTGCACTCACACCCACCACCCACAGAACATGGCACACCTGCAATCACACCCACCTACAGAACATGGGACACCTGCACTCACACCCACCCACAGAACATGGCACACCTGCACTCACACCCACCACCCACAGAACATGGGACACCTGCACTCACACCCACCCACAGAACATGGGACACCTGCACTCACACCCACCCACAGAACATGGGACACCTGCACTCACACCCACCACCCACAGAACATGGCACACCTGCACTCACACCCACCACCCACAGAACATGGCACACCTGCACTCACACCCACCCACAGAACATGGGACACCTGCACTCACACCCACCACCCACAGAACATGGCACACCTGCACTCACACCCACCCACAGAACATGGCACACCTGCACTCACACCCACCACCCACAGAACATGGGACATCTGCACTCACACCCACACACAGAACATGGGACACCTGCACTCACACCCACCACCCACAGAACATGGGACACCTGCACTCACACCCACACACAGAACATGGGACACCTGCACTCACACCCACACACAGAACATGGGACACCTGCACTCACACCCACACACAGAACATGGGACACCTGCACTCACACCCACCCACAGAACATGGGACACCTGCACTCACACCCACCACCCACAGAACATGGCACACCTGCACTCACACCCACCACCCACAGAACATGGCACACCTGCACTCACACCCACCACCCACAGAACATGGCACACCTGCACTCACACCCACACACAGAACATGGCACACCTGCACTCACACCCACCCACAGAACATGGCACACCTGCACTCACACCCACCACCCACAGAACATGGGACACCTGCACTCACACCCACCCACAGAACATGGGACACCTGCACTCACACCCACCCAGCCACCCAGCCAGCCACCCACATAACTAACAGCCACCCAGCCAGCCACCCAGCCACCCAGCCAGCCACCCAGCCACCCACAGAACATGGCACACCTGCACTCACACCCACCCACACACCCACCCAGCCAGCCAGCCAGCCACCCAGCCACCCAGCCACCCAGCCACCCAGCCAGCCAGCCAGCCAGCCAGCCAGCCACTAGTGTGAGCCACATAACATGTAGCAGAGGAAGATGGTACAGCTGGTGTCGACCAGCTGCTCTCCTTCTGGCAGCTGGTCGTTTTCTGTGATGAGAAAACGTTGTGTACTGACGCCCCGTACAGCAGCAGGTCAGGTTGGGCCACAACCCTGAGCCATTTGACGTGGTGGTGGTCCACAAGTGCCCCATCCACAGGTCGGGGTGTTAAGATGTGGTAGTTTGAGCCCCACTGGGCAACATCCCCTCCCTGACGTGAACATGAATCCTCCACACTTGCCACATCACTGATGATGACACCACCACATCATCATCATGTCATCACTGATGATGACGTCAACACCACCACATCATCATGACCTCATCATCATCATGTCATCACTGATGATGTCAACCCATGACACTTGGTGACGTCATCATCATCATCATGATGTCATCAGTGATGAGGTCAACACTTGGTGACGTCATCATCATGATGTGGTAGTCTTGTGTTGATCAGGTCAGGTCAGGTCAGGTTTGGTGGCTGGGTGATTGTAAATATGGCTTCCTCCTCCTCCGTTGTTCTCTGGTGATGGAGATAATTACTGTGTCACAACATACAAGCCTCCTCCTCCTCCTCTACCATCATTATTGTGGCATCAAGAGAAATGGCTTCGTACAAGTAGCATTGGTTTATTTATGATTACATCATCATGATGATGACATCCACACATAATGGTGACGGTGAGCCCAACCTAGAAAGTTATATATCATCATGGTTCATCATGTCCTCACACATCTCACGTTTGTGCTCACCTGACCCACCACAATTACCTCCAATGATCCAGCAGTCATCCACCATCACATGGGTATCCCAGTGTCCCAGGTATGGGTATCCCAGTGTCCCAGGTATGGGTATCCCAGTGTCCCCGGGATCTTTCTTCCATGGTTCTTAAATCTTGGTGGAATGGTTGAGCCAGTTCCTCAGTTAGGTTGTCTGGCCAAGTGGGTGTGGAGGTAATGCACTTTGATGTTCATTTTACAGCCAAGTTGAGGGAAAGAAGATGGCAGGTTCTCCACTAGTTCAGGGTAGTTATCTGCTTTATGGTGACCAAGACAATTCCTTACAACCACAGTGAACGAAGACCATGCCTCTGCCTCAACATTGGTCATTGAATCTTGGAAATGTGGGTCTTTCATGAGTTCCATGGTTTGTGACCCGTCGACAATACCTGCCTTCACCTTCTCCATGATCAGCGCTGGACATTTTCTGCATATTTAGTCAAAGCAAAGTGTCCTTCTTTGTTCCAAACCTTCATAAAGTGTTTCATTAAACCTAGTTTGATGTGCAGTGGTGGTACAATGATCTTATCTCTGTCAACCAAGGGTTCTGCCATTACATTCTTGTCTCCAACCAACATGTTTTCTCTCAGAGACCATTGTTTTCTCAGCCAGTGCTCATCCTCAGCTCTACTATCCCAGAGACAGATAAAGCAGGGCTACTTGTTGTACCCACTCTGCTGACCCAGGAGAAAAGTCACCATCTTAAGATCCACACACATTAACCATTGGTCATGGTGGTATGATATCTTGTGTAAGACCAGGACGATTGTGTCCTGATGTTCACTCATCATAGTTGATCCACCAATTGGGAGTGATCCATATTTGTTGTTATTGTGTAGAAGCACAACATGTTAAGCTCCACTCAGAACTACCTATGCTCGTGAGTGGTCCATTTATTGATAATTGCATTATCTGAAAACCTGTATCTGCTAGAAGGAAATGAAGATCATAATGTTAGTCAGTGGCGTAAATATACCTTGATTCATGTCTAAATTCTGAGACACCAAAATGGTTTTAAAAATTTACTCCCCAGTATATATATATATACATATATATATATATATATATATATATATATATATATATATATATATATATATATATATATATATATATATATATATATATATATATATGTATATATATATATATATATATATATATATATATATATATATATATATATATATATATATATATATATATATATATATATATATATATATTTTCTTTTTTTTTTTTTTTTGCTTTGTCGCTGTCTCCCGCGTTTGCGAGGTAGCGCAAGGAAACAGACGAAAGAAATGGCCCAACCCACCCCCATACACATGTATATACATACGTCCACACACGCAAAATATACATACCTACACAGCTTTCCATGGTTTACCCCAGACGCTTCACATGCCTTGATTCAATCCACTAACAGCACGTCAACCCCGGTATACCACATCGCTCCAATTCACTCTATTCCTTGCCCTCCTTTCACCCTCCTGCATGTTCAGGCCCCGATCACACAAAATCTTTTTCACTCCATCTTTCCACCTCCAATTTGGTCTCCCTCTTCTCCTCGTTCCCTCCACCTCCGACACATATATCCTCTTGGTCAATCTTTCCTCACTCATTCTCTCCATGTGCCCAAACCATTTCAAAACACCCTCTTCTGCTCTCTCAACCACGCTCTTTTTATTTCCACACATCTCTCTTACCCTTACGTTACTTACTCGATCAAACCACCTCACACCACACATTGTCCTCAAACATCTCATTTCCAGCACATCCATCCTCCTGCGCACAACTCTATCCATAGCCCACGCCTCGCAACCATACAACATTGTTGGAACCACTATTCCTTCAAACATACTCATTTTTGCTTTCCGAGATAATGTTCTCGACTTCCACACATTCTTCAAGTCTCCCAGAATTTTCGCCCCCTCCCCCACCCTATGATCCACTTCCGCTTCCATGGTTCCATCCGCTGCCAGATCCACTCCCAGATATCTAAAACACTTCACTTCCTCCAGTTTTTCTCCATTCAAACTCACCTCCCAATTGACTTGACCCTCAACCCTACTGTACCTAATAACCTTGCTCTTATTCACATTTACTCTTAACTTTCTTCTTTCACACACTTTACCAAACTCAGTCACCAGCTTCTGCAGTTTCTCACATGAATCAGCCACCAGCGCTGTATCATCAGCGAACAACAACTGACTCACTTCCCAAGCTCTCTCATCCCCAACAGACTTCATACTTGCCCCTCTTTCCAAAACTCTTGCATTCACCTCCATAACAACCCCATCCATAAACAAACTAAACAACCATGGAGACATCACACACCCCTGCCGCAAACCTACATTCACTGAGAACCAATCACTTTCCTCTCTTCCTACACTTACACATGCCTTACATCCTCGATAAAAACTTTTCACTGCTTCTAACAACTTTCCTCCCACACCATATATTCTTAATACCTTCCACAGAGCATCTCTATCAACTCTATCATATGCCTTCTCCAGATCCATAAATGCTACATACAAATCCATTTGCTTTTCTAAGTATTTCTCACATACATTCTTCAAAGCAAACACCTGATCCACACATCCTCTACCACTTCGGAAACCACACTGCTCTTCCCCAATCTGATGCTCTGTACATGCCTTCACCCTCTCAATCAATACCCTCCCATATAATTTGCCAGGAATACTCAACAAACTTATACCTCTGTAATTTGAGCACTCACTCTTATCCCCTTTGCCTTTGTACAATGGCACTATGCACGCATTCCGCCAATCCTCAGGCACCTCACCATGAGTCATACATACATTAAATAACCTTACCAACCAGTCAACAATACATTCATCCCTTTTTTTAATAAATTCCACTGCAATACCATCCAAACCTGCTGCCTTGCCGGCTTTCATCTTCCGCAAAGCTTTTACTACCTCTTCTCTGTTTACCAAATCCTTTTCCCTAACCCTCGCACTTTGCACACCACCTCGACCAAAACACCCTATATCTGCCACTCTATCATCAAAAACATTCAACAAACCTTCAAAATACTCACTCCATCTCCTTCTCACATCACCACTACTTGTTATCACCTCCCCATTTGCGCCCTTCACTGAAGTTCCCATTTGCTCCCTTGTCTTACGCACTTTATTTACCTCCTTCCAGAACATCTTTTTATTCTCCCTAAAATTTAATGATACTCTCTCAACCCAACTCTCATTTGCCCTTTTTTTCACCTCTTGCACCTTTCTCTTGACCTCCTGTCTCTTTCTTTTATACGTCTCCCACTCAATCGCATTTTTTCCCTGCAAAAATCGTCCAAATGCCTCTCTCTTCTCTTTCACTAATACTCTTACTTCTTCATCCAACCACTCACTACCCTTTCTAATCAACCCACCTCCCACTCTTCTCATGCCACAAGGAACTTTTTACGCAATCCATCACTGATTCCCTAAATACATCCCATTCCTCCCCCACTCCCCTTACTTCCATTGTTCTCACCTTTTTCCATTCTGTACTCAGTCTCTCCTGGTACTTCCTGACACAAGTCTCCTTCCCAAGCTCACTTACTCTCACCACCCTCTTCACCCCAACATTCACTCTTCTTTTCTGAAAACCCATACAAATCTTCACCTTAGCCTCCACAAGATAATGATCAGACATCCCTCCAGTTGCACCTCTCAGCACATTAACATCCAAAAGTCTCTCTTTCGCGCGCCTGTCAATTAACACGTAATCCAATAACGCTCTCTGGCCATCTCTCCTACTTGCATAAGTATACTTATGTATATCTCGCTTTTTAAACCAGGTATTCCCAATCATCAGTCCTTTTTCAGCACATAAATCTACAAGCTCTTCACCATTTCCATTTACAACACTGAACATATATATATATATATATATATATATATATATATATATATATATATATATATATATATATATATATATATATATATATATATATATATATATATATATATATATGTTCAGTGTTGTAAATGGAAATGGGTATGTTTGAAGGAATAGTGGTTCCAACAATGTTGTATGGTTGCGAGGCGTGGGCTATGGATAAAGTTGTGCGCAGGAGGATGGACGTGCTGGAAATGAGATGTTTGAGGAAAATGTGTGGTGTGAGGTGGTTTGATCGAGTAAGTAACGTAAGGGTAAGAGAGATGTGTGGAAATAAAAAGAGCGTGGTTGAGAGAGCAGAAGAGGGTGTTTTGAAATGGTTTGGGCACATGGAGAGAATGAGTGAGGAAAGATTGACCAAGAGGATATATGTGTCGGAGGTGGAGGGAACGAGGAGAATAGGGAGACCAAATTGGAGGTGGAAAGATGGAGTGAAAAAGATTTTGTGTGATCGGGGCCTGAACATGCAGGAGGGTGAAAGGAGGGCAAGGAATAGAGTGAATTGGAGCGATGTGGTATACAGGGGTTGACGTGCTGTCAGTGGATTGAGTCGGGGCATGTGAAGCGTCTGGGGTAAACCATGGAAAGCTGTGTAGGTATGTATATTTGCGTGTGTGGACGTGTGTATGTACATGTGTATGGGGGGGGGGGGGGGCTGGGCCATTTCTTTCGTCTGTTTCCTTGCGCTACCTCGCAAACGCGGGAAACAGCGACAAAGTATAAAAAAAAAAAAAAATATATATATATATATATATATATATATATATATATATATATATATATATATATATATATATATATATTGATATATATATATTGATATAATCAAGGTAAGATGCCATTCCTCTTGACGTTACCTACTACTAAATGTCTGAGCAGCTGATGCTACTTAAGGATACAGTCAACATTTACTCCTTGTTGACGTTGTACACAGGAACATTTACTCCTTGTTGATGTTGTACACAGGAACATTTACTCCTTGTTGATGTTGTACACAGGAACATTTACTCCTTGTTGATGTTGTACACAGGAACATTTACTTCTTGTTGATGTTGTACACAGGAACATTTACTTCTTGTTGATGTTGTACACAGGAACATTTACTCCTTGTTGACGTTGTACACAGGAACATTTACTCCTTGTTGATGTTGTACACAGGAACATTTACTCCTTGTTGATGTTGTACACAGGAACATTTACTTCTTGTTGATGTTGTACACAGGAACATTTACTTCTTGTTGATGTTGTACACAGGAACATTTACTCCTTGTTGACGTTGTACACAGGAACATTTACTCCTTGTTGATGTTGTACACAGGAACATTTACTCCTTGTTGATGTTGTACACAGGAACATTTACTCCTTGTTGATGTTGTACACAGGAACATTTAAGCATAACTATGCACATAATGTTTACTGGATGTGTCTAACGTGGATAATGTCTCACATTGTCATTCCCAGTTATTATAACCATATAAGTTATATTCATATGGAAGATGTTAATGACAACCAGCAGGAGATGTTGTATATACTACATGGCAGCAACCATTGTGGCATGCAGGGCTCACGTGAGCCTGCTCCTCTACCATGACCCCAAACTTACCTCCCACGCGTCTTGTTGTCAGGATCAGTAGCTTTCAAGAACTTTTTCTGAGCGATAGTACATTACTGTTGTATCCACCAACATTATGTATATTGATGTAGTTTCAATGTTTGATGTATGGTATGCCTTTACATACACATTATCACTGTCATGCAGGCAAAAGTAAAACTTCTTACCCACACCAGGTCTTCTGTCCAACGACAGCAGGGAAAAGTAGGTAATAGGTGAAGACACAGGCCATGTACCACGTCAGTGGAGGACCAGCTATGGCAGCCTTCGTGGCTCAGGAGAGAATGTTCGTGACCAGTGTTGGGAGGAGACCATATACTGTTCACCAGCCTTACGTATACAAGAGGTGTGAGGGCGGGTCGTCAACACAGCTCAGTAAGACAACAACAGTGGCAGTTAATTGTCAGAAGCGTTTGAAGTGAGCAGTTGCAAGGTGAGGCAATGGTGGTCAGGAAGGCTGTTCCTTGTAGCTCGCTAGTTAGCCAAGAGGTGAGTGTAGACACTGTATAATGTTATGATGAAGTATGGAGTAGATAGATATTGTGTTTCACTGCCAACTTATCTGAGATTCAAGCTATGTCACAGGAGGGACGCATTGCAGTAGATAGTTTACATTTTGAAGGGAAAACAGATGATTGGCATCCAGTTATTTACGAAATGTCTTTTTAGAAAAAATAAACAGTTTACCCAGACGAAATGTTGTACACATATATTGTGATAGATTCGTGTTAGGTAACGGTCAAGCGGGTTGTGGTGGTTTTTATAAGGGAATATTTAAGGGAATATATACATGTGTATGAGGGTGGGTTGGGCCATTTCTTTCGTCTGTTTCCTTGCGCTACCTCGCAAATGCGGGAGACACCGACAAAGCAAAAAAAAAAAAAAGAAATAATAATGATAATAATAATGATAATAATAATAATAATAATAATAATAATAATAATAATAATAATAATAATAATAATAATGATAATAATAATAATAATAATAATAATAATAATAATAATAATAATGATAATAATAATAATAATAATGATAATAACAACTTATGCGTACATATATATTTCAGCGCCTACATACACAGACAGCGAGACAGTGGCAGGAATACACAACAAAGGCCACATTCGTTCACACTCAGTCTCTAGCTGTCTTGTGTAATGCACCGAAACCATAGCTCCCTTTGCACATCAAGTCCTCACAGACCTTTCCATGGTTTACCCCAGACGCTTCACATGCCCTGGCAATCTTTCCTCACTCATTATCTCCATATGTCCAAACCATTTCAACACACCCTTTTCTGCTGTGGACCACTTTAACAAAGGTTACTACGTATTTACCCAATTTCGACGTCATTTGAATCAGGTAAATTGCTGGACGAAGTACTATGGCAGCGGTTACCAGTGTGCGCAGGACCAAAACTGTTACTACAACGGCGCCTCCAGCCAACAGCCTACAACAGAAAATCAAACTGAGTGCTGCAACGATGAAGAATTCCTCGATGAGGCCCCGAGGAGAGAGAGGATTCTTAAGGTGTTGTTGGAAATGATTGTGCCATAGTCTCCAAGATCACTGCTACTCTGAAGACAACTGACCATACAGAGATGCTGACCTTTGTGACCATCTTTACGATGAGTACAAGAATGCCAGTGAGCATCATCTTTGCCACCTCCACGACAAGTGCCACAACTATCTCATCCAAGAATATTATAAGGACTTTCGGTGTGACCTGCACAGCGTAGTCAACCGTTCTAATGATAGGAACCATTACCTCCTCCACCACCATTCTCACGAGGATGATGAACACTAAGAGGAACATAGTCACCTGGAATATGAGTTCCCGCACGATATTCCTCACAACTCTCCGCACAAGACCTACGAGCCATCTTATTGCGCTCACTACCAGACGGTCCATCACGCTCAAGAACTCCTGTTCGAGAACGAAGCAGGTGACTACAATGATCCAGATGGTGTAAAGTGCCAGGCGAACACCCTTACGAAGACATGAGAGAAACACACGCCTGCACATACCCACAAGGTACAACAATGCTGGTGCAAAATATTGGAGGGTAACCAATGACCAGGTGGATCCACTGCGCCATGGTAGCCGGTCCAGGAGCATGAGCAGCATTTCCTTAGGTTTTGTTGATCCAATCTTTGGCAGGACACGTTGAACGTTTTTGTACACAGTGCGCATGATGATGGATGATCTGTTTTTGTTTTAGTGAGAGATTGTTGATGACACGTTCTCTTGATATCCGGGGTAGGTAATATAGTATGGTTGTAAACTTCGTATGGTTGTAGTTATGTTTTTGTATTGTCTCGAGTAGTTATGATAATACTTTTGGTAGGCATGAATATGAGCATATCAAGGATGGTTAATCCTGTCAAAATGTAGGGTAGTTATGATAACCTTGAAGACAAGAAGAGGCGTGTGTTTTGATAGGGAAGTGTAGTGTGCTATGTAGAGTAAGGTAAATATTTGATAATGATATGTGTATGGGAAAGACGTCACCATCTTTTATCACACACGATAGATCACTACTGCTGTATTGTACGTAACGTACAGTAATGATAATACATAAGTTAGATTGGTGATATAATTGTATGTTATGGATGGTAAAGATGACAGTGATCAAAATTACAGTGAATTTATTCATGAAAGTGATAATTATGCCACTGGCGGGGATTGGTAACTGTGTTAAGGGAATGATAACATTTCTTATTAATAAACCAAAACGCCGACATTGTTTCCCTTGATAGTATCACATGCCATCCTGTTCACTCACGGGTCAGGTTAAGAGCCATCTTCACTACAAACTTTACATTACTTGAAGATGTTTTTTGCCTGCTGGCGCTTACAGGATCATATCAAGCATATCTTCACTATACCATGGCGATATTCATTATTGAAGAGAAAAATGAAATTAATCGCACAACCAAGATGCTTTCCTCATACAAGGATAATTGTTTATCTTATGTATGACATATACACATACATACTTGCTTGCCTTCATCCATTTCTGGCGCTACCCGGCCCCACAGGAAACAGCACCGATATTAACAAACGTGACTGAGGACTTAAAGAATCTGATAAAACATGATGGTCATTGTGATGAATGATTTGTTCATTATAATTATGTATTGTGTTGCATTATAATGGTTGTTTAGAACCAAGATCTTTAAGCCTGAATCCTTAATGTTATATAAGAAATGATAAAACGTATCAAAAAATAAACATTTATGATTATAAAGAACAGAATGCATTATCATGTGGGTATCTAAGTGAAAATGCAATATAAGGAGCTAGTCTAAGGCAGGAGTATTTCATCTTTTAACAAAATATTTACCTCTACCTCCCTTTTCTTTCATCATCGTCTTTTATGTTTACTATCATGAAATGCCTCTTATCTTACATAAAAATTCTGTATAGGTATTTGATTAATGTTCTCCAACGACGCGTTCTATAACTCTTCGTTAGTGAAGTTCATTTCGTGTAATGGATCATGCATTACAAAGCTGTGTCTATCCACACAAGTGTTACTCGTCCCAGGTAAAGATATACTCTAGAGATAGTGTATATCTAACATATGTATGTGTTTTATAAATATTCATAAAAAGTTTTCCTGAGGGACAATACCCAAGACTTTCGTATTAAAGTTGATCAGTTGTAAGTGATCAAGCATTACAAAGGTGTGTCCATTACCACAGGTGCTACTGATCCCGGGTAAAGGTATTTCATCATCTTTGTATCTTTAACCTTTCTAGTTATAGATGTTTCATCCCTGATTCCATCCTTACAATCGATGTATGTGGTTTGTGTTGCCTTTATCCCTAACATATCATTAGTCAGTTGAAGTGGAGAATATGCTTCTGACCCTAGCCACTCTACTGCGTCTTGCATATGCTATTCAAGAGGTGTTACCGGATTCCGCCGATAATATAAGTGCTTACGTCATGAGAGGGCTTCTTTTTTATAACTTTTGATGATTTATATTATTTGGGTTATGTATTTCGTTTTGTGATGTTAATAAAATTGTTGAAATTCACATATCATATTCTTTATTTGTCATTTAATGAGCTCTAGTTTATCAAATTTGATTGTTTGTTGTTTTTTTTATATCAATATAGATTTTCTCTGAAAAATACTTTAGTTTAATTCATAAATGATATTTCTAAGTAACACGCGGATAATTTTTTCATTAGTGTTCATTATATGAGTATATATACTTACTCCTTTACTTATCTACATCTTACATACATACATACATACATACATACATACATATAAATCTCCAACAGCCAGGATCGAACCCGGCGCCCTTGTGTAAGAGGAGGGAATGCTACCACTAGGCTATGGGCCTGGCAAAATAGGAAATAACGTTATTCGAATACTATGTACTCGAATACCCTTCGTCTCACTTTGGTGAGCAACGGGGTCT
The DNA here is from genome assembly GCF_036320965.1 of Panulirus ornatus. Lineage (NCBI taxonomy): Eukaryota > Metazoa > Arthropoda > Malacostraca > Decapoda > Palinuridae > Panulirus > Panulirus ornatus. The sequence continues at coordinate 14,758,801 of NC_092293.1, read as the reverse complement.
ACACCGGTCATTTCCCAACAGGCGCACATAGCCAGCAGATGGCATTTTACCGAACCTAATTATAGATTGAGAGGTTTATTATTTTCTTAAGCGAAAAGTCCTTGTTTCCAAGTTCTGGAGAAATTAAAGTACATTTCAATGTAAACATGAAGTAAAAAGTATAGAAATTTAACGTTTTCCCCGACGCCGTCTCCAATCAGTACTGTTTACTATCTGCTTGGGACTCCGCGATGACCTTCAAGTCTCGAACCAGGCGGGGGCGTGGGTACTGGTCAATGAAGTAAAGAGTATAGAAATTCAACGTTTTCCCCGATGTCGCCTCTCCACTCTGCTATCTGTTTGGGACTTTGCGATGACCTTCAAGTGTCGGATCAAAGAAAGCAGACTGGGGCGCTGGAATTGGTCAATATCAGTGGCGAGATGGACAAGCTGGCACAGGCGGTGTCGGACTCCGTCGTCCTTCTGATCCTCAGCCAATTGGGCAATGAGTTACCCGAAGGAGTAGACGTCGTTAGCGGGAGCAACTGGCTCTCCCTCAATGATTTCGGGGGCTATCCAGGGACATTGCGCTGGGTCACCTGTTATAGGAGGCACGTCACCAGCGTAACTGCTCAGACCGTAATCGATGATATGGAAGACTGGGCCATGGTGGCGGGTCTGGGTTACGGTAACATTATTCATCTTGAAGTCAAGATGAATGACCCCCTTATCATGAATTTCTTGAAGTCTCTTCCCAATGGAGATGAGAGACTCAATAACCTCCTGGCCGCTGCAGTTTTCTAAGTAGCTGACGTAGTTTTGACCAGTGTAGGACATCAGGAGTCTTGCTGGATGGAAAGCCAGACCCTTGACCAATGGGGCCCCTCCAGCGCCGGACAGGTAGATCTGAATGTCAGCTTCGCGAAGGAGAGCGTACCTCGCGTCGTTTTTCTTCATGGTTTTAAGGACACTATATTCATAATTGAAGCGAACGAGCTGAACTGATCCATTGCCGCCCTCGCCAATATCGGAAACGATTCGAATCCACCTTAACTGGTCCTCGCTGAGGATGTAGTCCTGAAGGTCTGCCTCCAAGCTGAGATCGGCCACGTCTAGGGAAGGGTAGGCAGTTGGTGAGCTGGTGGGTTGGGCCGCGACTGGAGGGAGGGATTCAGTTGATGGATGTGTGGGTTGTGCCACGAGTGGAGGGAGGGATGCAATTGGTGGGTTTGTGGGTTGGGCCACGACTGGAAGGGGGGATGTAGTTGGTGGGGGTGTGGGTTGGGCCACGAGTGGAGGGGGGGATGCAGTTGGTGGGTGGATGAGTTGGGCCTCGACTGCAGTTGCTGGTGGGGTGGGTTGTTGCACGGTGTTGGGGGAGTCTACAACGTCCCCACAGGTGACTAGTATTTGTATCCCGCGAGCTGCAAGTCTCTCCCGCAGAGCGGCAGCATTGCGGGCAGCAACAAGGCGGTTCACTCTCGCCTGCCGCTCGTCCACCACATGCTCCTGACGAGTGCGACGGCGTTCCCGACGAACGGTGTGCCGGCCACGCCACGCAATAGCCTGTTGACGCTCCCAGTGGCTCGCTCTTCTTCGGGTTTCGACGATTCGAGTAACTCGGTCCATAGGAGGGGTATATGTTATTGTCCTTTGATGAGATTTGACTAGACCCATCAATTTCATATACGTGTTGAGCCAAAAATATGGTGGTATTTAGTAAAGATAGAAACAGTTAACATATATAGTGGTGTTATGTAGTTAAGATAGAAACAGTTAACATACTCTGGCTAAGATAGAAACCTAAGGACATAAGGAACACAAAGGTGTTGTGAACATGTCATGAATTTGAGATGAACATAAGCGTAGTGGACATTCAATGATAAAGGTGAGGATGGGCTTAACTTATGAAGAAAACGGTGCATTAAACAAATAATGAACATTAGGTAGTAATGAACATGTCATGTCACGTAAATGTGTGGTGAACATATGATGAACGAAAGGGTGTAGTGAAGATGTATTGAACATAAGTGGGTAAAGAGCGTATGATTAACGTTATAGTGTGGTGAATATTAAGTCATGAACATGATGTAGGGCTTAGCAGATGATGAACATAAGGGTTTAGTGAACAGATGATGAACATAAAGGGTGCAGTGATCATATAAATGAATAAATAGATAGAATTGTAGATTGAGAGATTTATTATTTTCTTAGGCGAAAGGTCCTTGTTTCCAAGTTTTGGAGAAACTGAAGTACCTTTCAATGGAAACATGAAGTAAAAAGCATAGAAATTTAACGTTTTCCCCGGTATCGCCTCTCCAGTCTGCTATCTGCTTGTGACTTCGCGATGACCTGCATGTGTCGGAATGATATAAGGAAGAAATAGCAAGGAATGATTAAACAGGAAAGCGATGGAAACGAAGAACATTTTCTCCCAGGATCGTGGTGGTGGAGGTGTTGGCCAGGGTGGTGGCTGGAGTTGTCTGTCGGTCCGTCAGGTGTGATGATGGCGACACGTCTACAAGGGACGGGTGGCGGGCGGATGATGGACATCTTCCCTTTACTTCCCTACGAATGATATTCATTATTTCTATTTCTCAAGCGCTGAACTTTAAATACTGCAGACTTGCCAGCCATGTCACAGCCGGTTGGAAGGTACGTAAACCACAGACACACTTAGAGAGGTCGTTAGTGTGAAGATAGATTTATAAACCCGCCATATTTCGCGAGTAATATGCAGCAATATGATCCTTCCCCCTGCAACACTAGTACAGCCAGCCATGGTCATCACTGCAGAAGGAGACACCCTTCAACGCATCTTCACTACACCTTGAACCATACGTCACCTTCAACCCTCAACAAATGCACAGCGGAACTACAACCCTGTTGTAGGGTTTGACCTGAGGTCAACCTCACTACATGCTTATCTTCACTACAACCGAAAGACAAACAGACAGACAGACAGTCAGACAGAGGGCGTGAGAGAGAGAGAGAGAGAGAGAGAGAGAGAGAGAGAGAGAGAGAGAGAGAGAGAGAGAGAGAGAGAGAGAGAGAGAGAGAGAGAGAGAGAGAGAGAGAGAGAGAGAGAGAGAGAGAGAGAGACCGACTGATATCAATATAAAGAGGGAGAGAGAAGAAAGCAAGCGAGAGAGAGAGAGAGAGAGAGAGAGAGAGAGAGAGAGAGAGAGAGAGAGAGAGAGAGAGAGAGAGAGAGAGAGAGAGAGAGAGAGAGAGAGAGAGAGAGAGAGAGGGAAAAGCGATTGATATCGACAGGGATAGAATTTGATATATATATATATATATATATATATATATATATATATATATATATATATATATATATATATATATATATATATATATATATATATATATATTTGATGGAAGGACAATGTGGGTGTTACCGGACTAACCCTTCGGTGCAGCTGTATGCCATCATCAGTCGACGAGTGTAAGAGTACAGCCTCGTCGAAGAAACCCTCACTCCATCACCTACCCTGCTTCTGATTGTGGCGCAACCTCAATTGCTCACGAGAGTCAGTGGGTTATGAATGTGTAAAAGTTAAAGGCATGAAAAACACAATTCTTCCTCTCTCACAATAAAGCTTACTGGAAAGCTAGGAAGACATTTTATGCTTCTGGTAACAAATATGTGACAAATAAGGATAAATCGAAAGGTTTAGTGTTGTCCTATTCTCCCAACTTAGCTCATCTAAGACATGTTCTTAACAAACAGTTCTTGTAATGTTGCTTTCCAGTACAAATACACCATCAGCAAGGGCGTCCTGCTGTCAATGGATTGAACTAGGGTATGTGAAATGCCTGTGGTAAACCATGGAAAGGTCTGTGGGGCATGGATGTGGATAGGGAGCTGTGGTTTCGCTGCATTACACATGACAGCTAAGAGACTGAGTGCGAACGAATGTGGTGGCCTTTTTTGTCAGTTTTCCGGGCGCTACCTCGCCATTACTATTATCATAAATATCATCACTGATATCATAATCATTATCTATTATCATTATTATCAATTATTATTATATTTATTACCATCATTCCTGATATTATTGATATTATTATTATTATCATTAATACTATTATTATCATCATTCACCATATATACATATATATCAATATGTTATTGATATCATTAGTCTTTTCATTATCATTAATGATATTATCATCATTAATATCAATATCATAATTATCATTATTACTATCATGACCTCTTGTGGGGCCCCCATCCCCCACTGGGGCCCCGACACTACACCCTGACCATGTCATCCTCTCTCGCCACTGACAAAGGCATTTTGCCTTGGATGACTGACTGTCCATGGTGGATATAGCCATGGATGACTGTCCATGGTGGGATATAGCCATGGATGACTGTCCATGGTGGATATAGCCATGGATGACTGTTCATGGTGGGATATAGCCATAGATGACTGTCCATGGTGGGATATAGCCACGGATGATTTGGATAGCTGAATGAAATAGTTATTTACAATTGATCTTGATATCTCGTTATATAGAAATATGCAGTAATAATATGGCACAGCCCCACACATTCCCGGAGACAGTTGGGTCACCAGACTCCACAGCCTTCATTGGGCTATCAGTCAAGACGCCAGAACCCCTCGCTATCTTCCGCCAAGTCATCACCAGACACTACAGCTTCAGACTTCACCTTGTGGGCCACATCATCAGTCACAACTTCAGACTTCACCTCTTCGGCTACTCCATCAGTCACAACTTCAGACTTCACCTCTTCGGCTACATCATCAGTCACAACTTCAGACTTCACCTCTTCGGCCACATCATCAGTCACAACTTCAGACTTCACCTCTTCGGCTACATCATCTATCACAACTTCAGACTTCACCTCTTCTGCCACATCATCAGTCACAACTTCAGACTTCACCTCTTCGGCTACATCATCTGTCACAACTTCAGACTTCACCTCTTCGGCTACACCATCAGTCACAACTTCAGACTTCACCTCTTCGGCTACATCATCAGTCACAACTTCAGACTTCACCTCTTCGGCTACATCATCTGTCACAACTTCAGACTTCACCTCTTCGGCTACATCATCTATCACAACTTCAGACTTCACCTCTTCGGCCACATCATCTGTCACAACTTCAGACTTCACCTCTTCGGCCACATCATCAGTCACAACTTCAGACTTCACCTCTTCGGCTACACCATCAGTCACAACTTCAGACTTCACCTCTTCGGCTACATCATCAGTCACAACTTCAGACTTCACCTCTTCGGCTACATCACCAGACACAGCTGTCAGACTCACGCACACTATCATTAATTTTTCATTAGGTATTTGTCATTATCATTTTACTGTGAGTTACATAGAGTTAGATGCATGTTGCCACGGGCTCACTGTTCCCACGGGCTACTGTTAATCAGGATGTTTGAACACGTAAGAGCTGACCTGTTATTTGAACACGTTGTTGAATGGGTGTTGACGGACTCCCATATAACCCCTGCCAGTGTGACCTGAGGAGACACACTGGCCAGCATCGTCACATTGTTCACTAGAGTGTGTCGTAGTGTGTCATAAGACTATAGCCCAGAGTACTACAGATGGACGTACACGTTTTGTTGTAATAAATCTACAAAGGCCGCCTGATCTTCATTGAGTACCACAGACGAAGAAGACCTGATTTCCTTCCTCTCAACTCAACCTTACAAATGGTGGCAGTGACGTGAGAACCCACGTGACCACACACGACCGTCACATCTACTTCATATTTCTACGTCTGGTGTTGGCAGCAGTCATACAAGCCTACCTGACACAGTCCTGGTGCTCCCTCCTGTGGACGTTAAGGGCGGAACCCACGGCCGGCTACGTGCTCCATCACCCGTACCTCAGTGCATTGAAGATACGTCTTTATTGCATTGCTGACACTGTGTCGCTTGCAAGGGCATCAAGACAGCGCCACACTCGTGCAGTGTTGTCATCACATCCAGACGTGTCAAGCAAGGTCAGCCATCCTGCCAACACCAACGTGGAGGTCATCTTGTCAACCGCTCCAGAGACGCGTCATCATCAGCCGTGGCGACATCCCAGACGTCAGCATCGCGTGGTCCAGCCCTTGTCGCTCACTCAACTTTCCTGCTAGCTGGTCGCTACTCTGCACACGTCTTCACCTCGCTACACCCAGCGACCGCAACTCCGCACACACCACCTCGCACACTTCAGCAGTCGCCTACTCTGCACACCACTTCCATCCGCTACACCCAGCGAGCCGCTACTCTGCACAACAACTTCATCTCGCTACACGCGAAACCAAGAACGTCTCGTGAGCGAATTCTCCACATTCAGATAAAACTGTGTCAAAATGGTTCACTCGGGTGTGAGGGGTATGCGTCGTTTGTGGGTTTGTGTGTTACTCTAGTCCTATTCTATAAACTATAGACATTTTATTATAATTTATTGGGTAAATATGATGATACCATCTTTGGTAGTTATTAGTCAAAATCAGTCTAAGGTTTGTCTCAGTTATACTTTGCAATATCTGTCTCTTTCTTATATGTATTCCAATACATTGAGGTACTATATTCTTTATTAGTGAAGATTACTTTCAAAATATAGAGGGACCATTCCAGATATGTTAACATATTATGAGCACACTCTCACAATATACAGAGTTCTTGTATTGATATGTATAACTGTTCTGGCCAGCCTTATTATTAAATCATTGCCTTTATAGTCAATTACAAAATTTTCAATTGAATATTCCCATGTTATGTATATGGAATTAAGGTCAAAAGTGTTAAATATATTATTAAAAACTAATATTATTTGGGGGGTGCTAAAACTTACACCCATATATGTAAGCTAAGTGACATACACACGTGTCCTCAGCCAAACCCCCCGCTACCACGCACGGATCATCTTTACCAATCGGCCTACCCTCGCCTCCCTTAAACCTCCCCCGGACCCCAGGCCATTCACAACCTGGCGCCGCTAGGGGGGTTACACCACCACCGTAGTAAATGTACTCTCTACAGGATGCCCTCCTTCCCCGCAGCCCCCCCGCCCCCAACACCATCCCCGTGGAACACCACCCAGGTCCCTGCCTCCCCCCTCACCCCTACCGTACTTCCCCGCCCCCACCCCCCCCCACCCACCCACACCAACACCCCCCTAAAGACCCCCCACCCCCCATCACCGTGCCCCCCCCCGCGAAAACAAAGAAGGACCCCACCCCAGAACACAAATAAGCACGAGGCACCGACCAGCCGAGGTACACATAGAAAGCCCAACCAAGGCAGCATCCTCCCCGCTGCGCTAATCTCCAACCAGAGCAAGCTACCCCCGCCCCACCAAGCCAAACCCCCCTGCCTCCCCCTCCGCACGGACAACTACAGGCCCACACCAGCACAACCCCATTATTCCCACATTTGGCGTGCCCAAACCCCCTAATAAACCCTGCACCCTTAAGAGCTGTCAACCATACACCACCCACTAAACCATCCCCCGTCCGTAACGCGTGGGGCTCTTACCCGACACCATACAAAGGAAGGATACTTCAGATTCCCAGATCAACATCTTGTAGTCCCTACCCTGGCCGCCATCTCAATAAACGTCCTACAACAGCCACCAAGCCCCATTGCACACGGTCCCAGCAGCCACCAGACCCTCCTGAGTCAAACCCACCAGTGATTAACAAGGCCCACCTCCCCAACAAACCACCCGGACCCCTGCCCAGCCCACCCGACGACCTACGCGTTCCAGGAACCAACCAGCGCCCCACGCCTCCCACCCAAGAGGGACCTCCCGTCCCGTTACATCCAACCCCACCCCGAATCCATGGAGTCCCCAACACCCCCCGCCCCAGGGGTGCGCGAGACGGCATACCCCTCTATATCCTAACCCCAACACGAGAGTGGAACACCCCCACCAACAACACCCTGTTACCCCACCCGCTCTAATCCGAGCAGCGCCCCCCCCACCCCACCCAGCCTACAACCGGAGTGACCCCCCAGGCCCACCCGCGCATGTTATAGTCCAATCCACCTGGGACACCATCACTAACTAGCGCCTCGACCAGAGACAACAAAACCGCAGTCCAAAAACGACCCCATTCAATCACAAGGCCAGGAAGGAGGCCTCGTTCGTCACAAAATACATCTGCCGGCCCACCAAGTGTCATGATTTCCTCCTCCAGTCAGACCTCCCGGCAGACCCTTTATCACACTGTCCCACGCCCTGCCCAGACCCCCGACCAAGAAGGCCGAGTGTTTCATATCAAACGCCACGACGCACGCCCCACTTCAGCGTAAAGGGTCGAGCCTATAGCTAGACCACGTACACTAACCCCAGTTTCAACAAGTCAATATCAACCAATGACAATCACTCTCTGCTCATGACCAGACTTCCCCACCCGATCAGTGCACTCTTACGAAGTATATCTATCTATTCGTGCTCCATTATCCCTCACATACACAAAATTCGAAATAGAGGGTTCTTATCCCCGGCACACCCCACACCCACTATCTCGCCAGCCGCGGCGTAATGCCACTTATCCATGCTTTTGGTGTGTATGAGTTAATTTTAGGGGAAATATATAAATATTGGTGTAATGGATATAGGGTTAGTTTGGACGCAAAATAAAATTCAAGTAATCTCAAATGAAAGATCCCTCGACGTAAGGGGCACTATTGAAAAATGAACAGTCGCATATGCGACTTGGTCATGACCGTCACCCGTTACATTGTTCATGGGTAAACCTTACCTGGCAGCTACTTAGTTTACTAGACGGCCATCTCTATGTGTGGCAACAACATAAATCTGTCCTATTAATCTTGAGGTTTTGTGTAGATAATAACGTCCCTCCATTTACCGCGCCGCCGATTCTCCTAACCACCGTACCGAGGGTCATCCATACATCTGCTCCCCCCTACGTCCAGCATCAACGGAAGACAATACCAAACCTTTTTATTAACTTTTTCTACTTCATCATTGGTCCTGGTAAACTGAGAACCAACATGACTCTGCATAGTTAAACCACATTACCCGCCGGTTCCCCTCTACACTTAATCCTATCCTTCAACCCCTGTCTAACACGGACCCAGGAAAGCAAGACACAAGGGGACTCAGCCCTAGATCAGAGGAGACACGCCCTCCGCGTACGGTTAGCAGCCCCTACCATCCCAACCCTGACCCCCCCACAGCCACCAACCTGCAGGTCAGCCAACCAGACTTTCCCCCCAGCGGACCCCCCGCAGGCGCTGCCCCCCATCAACCAAGCCCCTCACGGGCCCCCCCCTCCGCCCGATCCCCTCCGTCCGGGGCCCGCTTGGAGGAGAGATCTCCGGTTTTGAAGTCCGGGAAATGGGGGAGGGGACAGAGTGACGAGATATACATGAGATGGTACCAACCCTTCAACGACACACATTTCACTATCACCCCACCAACCGCCTACTTCTCCTCCTCAACCCGTGACTCTCAGCAGATGCCCGCTCGAGTCACTCCCCACCATCACCCCCCCAGATAAGCTAACCACGGATCGTACGACAACCACACATGTTGTAACCCAGTTAAAACAGCCCTACTTAAACCAGTATAGGTCTATAAGGCTATTGCCTTAACAGAGAACCACTCTCGGTACGCCCACATTTGGATGTTCACATTCTTAACTTAGAGACAAACCACACAGGAAGTCCCCATGACTTCCCAGCCATCGATTCCACACACACGCGCCAGAGACAGTAGCAAACAAACTTGTACAGGTCCATGGTAGACCCGCACCGGACCACGCGGCCCACAGATAAAGTCAAAACAGTTGTAGAATGCCCAGTCCCTTCCACGACAGACAAGGTCAAATCCTTCCTTGGGTTAGAAGAATATTATCGAAGATTTATCGCTAATTTCGCGAAGATCGCAAACCCCCTCACTTCACTTCCGAAACAGGGAGTTACATTCCAGTGGTCTACAGCGCAAGACAATGTGTTTAACTTACTCAAGCAACACTTGATCGAGGCGCCTATCCTTCGATTTCCCAACTTTGAGAAACCCTTCGTTTTACACAAAACAGATGCTTGTAAACAGGGTCTTGTAGATGTACTTATGCAAGAATCAAATAAGGGTAGACTTTTTCCCATAGCCTATGCGAGCCGTTCATGTTCGAAGACGGAATCGAAATACTCAATAACAGAATTAAAAGGCCTTACAGTTGTTTGGGCACTCAAACATTTTATGGAATACATATATGGTTACCCTTTTACAGCTTATACAGATCACAGAGCACTGTTAGGTATTTTTCAAAGACAAGATCCTACAGGAAAGTTTCAGAAATGGTTTCTAATTATACAAGTACCTGACCCAGATTTTCGTTTTGTTTCTGGCTCATCCAATGTAGTTGCAGACGCGCTCTCCCGCAGAGTGGGTGCAGCTACTGTAGGTGATAGCCTCGTAGATGTTGATATAGAGAGGTTGAGACAGCATCAGCGGGATGACCCAGTCTGGGGTCCTGTCATAGAATTCCTAGAGGGTATAAGATCTTCCTTGGATGCTAAAACAGTTGTTCCAGTCAGAGAATTGTATTTAGCACAGTGGGGGAGTCTTGTGCAGGGACGCGAAATTAGGAGTGCTCGCCCGTGTTGTTAAACAAACAATAATTCCAACAGCATTAGTACAGAATTTCTTGAAGTTATCACATGATTCACCGCAGACCGCACACCCAGGTGCAGACAAATGCTATAAGCAAACTCGTTTGAGGTATTTTTGGCCAAGATGCAGAAAAACATTACAGATCATATCTTAAGGAGCCAGACATGTAACACACACAAGGGAAGTCCCACTACCCCGCAGACTGTGTTGAAATATCCTTTACCTTCATACCCATGGGAAAGAGTTCATAAGGACATATTAAGAGATTTTCCTAGGTCCATGGCAGGCTGCAGATACATTTTAGTAATTACTGATGCCTTCACGAGATATTGTGAATTAGTCCCAGTTCAAAATAAAGACGTAGCCACGGTCGCTAAGGCGTTCAAAAAACATATCTTAGACATAATGCGCCGAAGATTTTAGTCACAGATAATGGTGGGGAATTTAATAACTCATTATTAGGAGAACTCTGTAAATTGTATAACATAAGTAAATGTAATATAATGCCTCATCACCCAGCCTCGAATGGCCTGGCAGAAAGGTTGAACCGTAAGATCCTCCAGCGTCTTCCCACCAACATTGATCTTGATCATGATGAATGGAGTGAATACCTGTCTGATGTCCAATGTTCATTAAACTCTGCATATCATAAGTCAATTGGAGACACGCCCTTCCACGCCTTACACGGCTTTGATAAAGTGTTGCGGTATGACATAATAGCGTCCCCTCCTTCATGTCCAGCGGTCCAGAGATCAGTTGTAGCGGAAAAATATCGCACGACTCAATTGATTCATCAAAGGATCAAGGAAAATCTAGTTGAAGCCACTACAACCTTCACGGATCAGGCTAATGAATCGACCAAACCATTAACGGTGGCTCCCGGACTCTTGGTAATGGTGCAGGAATTTAACTCTACAAGTAAGGATCGTAAACTTGACCCAAAATGTTCTGGACCCTATAGAGTCTTAGCTCATTTAAAGGACATAAGTTTAGGGTTCGACATCTAAATACAAGTGACATTCGTGAAGAACATGAGGACCACTTGAAAGTTGTACATTATTGTGAACATGATCATCATTATCATCCCGGTCCCACACCAGACAACACTCCTCAACCTCCAAACAATGTAAGCCAACCACCTTCTACCACTGTTCAGTCTGTCCCCACACCATCACCCTCACATCACCACCACCCTCACATCACCATCACCCTCACAACACCACCACAGACACATCAGTATTCATTAAGACTTCGCCTTTAAGAAGTTGCTAAGTTTATCATTTTCCAGGTTCTTCCTTCTCATGTCCTTCTGGTGTCTTCCTGTATATGACACCATGGAAGTTCCAGGCGCCCTTCTCACGACTCCCCGCGGGGTCCACATAGTGAGGGACACAGTTAAGTTGGGCCTGGAGGGTCTACCCTACACTTACGATCATTTACTGAAACTACTGGAGGCCGTACCTCGCTTACGGTCTACCCTACTCAAGTTTTACACCAGTGCGTCCATCAGAAACTCTAGTGTTGCTCCTCCTCCAACTTTGTTAAACCAGTGGATCTAGAAACTGAATAGTACCTGTGTGATTCTGTATGACATAATACAAGACACTGAATCTTCAGTAAATACTAACGCCAGGATCAACACGAAAAAGTAAAGAGAAGCAAAAGAACTTTGCTTAATTTTGTAGGTTCCCTCCAATCATACTAGTTTAGTGATGATGATGAGGAATGATGATAGAAAAGTCCCTTCCAAGGAAGAGCGGGAAAAGAGAGGGAGGGGGGGAAGAGCAAGATTTGTTAGAGGAAGTGAATTTTAGAGGGAGGAAAAGAGCCAGGGCTTAACCCAGCTTGCATAGGAATAATCGAATAAGTAGGGCAGAGATAATAAGTGGAGGGCGAGTTTGTTTTCTTCTATTTGTTTTTTTATTGATATTCTTTTCGTAGATTTATTTTTCATTTATTTATTTATCTATTTATTCATTTATTTATTCATTTATCTATTTATCTATTTATTTTTCTTTTTAATAAGGATATAGGAGGAGATGGATCGTATCTCTGGCAGATGGACACTGATTTTACCAAGGCGTTCCCCGCACGGACTTAGCAGCAAGATCTATAGTGGTTTTTAGTTTTTAATATATGGTCACTGGATGTTGTCCAGGTTGTATATTAAACATGTTACCTGGGTGGTCTGTTCCTAGGAGATTGTTGAAGTAATCAATCCAGTGAGTATGATGTATTTGAAATCGCTCTACTTGTCTTTTAAACAATTTCCTCCTGTAGATGTTTAGAGGAGGGATTCGTGCTCTCTCGTGAAGTTCTGTGTTTCTGATGAACTCGTGCCATTTGATGTTAAAAGCCCAACGTAGAGCATTGTTCTGAATTACGTATTTGGAGTGCATGGATGTTGGATTTGGCTCCGAGTTCGAGAGCTGAAGGGGCATAAATGATAAGTGGTCGTATTAATACTTTGTAGAGGGTCAATTTGGTTTTGAATTGCACCTCTCTAAATCTATACAATTTCTCGAGCTCTGCTCTCGCAATAACCGCTATACACTGAACATATCGGTTCATTCTCAGGTGTACATCATAACTTAGGCCCAGGACAGTGTTGGTGTTTGAGATGGGAATGGCTAAATGACGGTGTATACGGGAGTGTAGGTAGACATTACTTATGTTGTATCTCTGACGTACGTAAAAGTAAGATATGTTGAATTTGGCAGGATTTGATTTAATACTCCATTTTAACTCCCAAAGCCAAACGTTGTCAATTTCCTGTTGGGTTCTGCTGATTAAGTGTGTGAGGGTTACGGCTCTGATCAGTTGAGTAATATCATCTGCATATTGGAGAGTGATGGAGTCCAGGTGTATAGGACTGGAAAGATCATTTGAGTAGAGTGTGTAAAGAGTAGGGGCCAGCACGGAGCCTTGAGATACACCGGCATTGAGGAAGAAGTAGTTTGAGTAAGTGTTTCTGTATTTGATTCGGGTTTTTCTGTTGCTAAGATAGTTAGAGAGAAGCTTAATGGTGGGTCGTGGGAGTTGAAATTGGGTGCTTAGTTTATACCTCAATCCATCGTGCCACACGGTGTCAAAGGCTTTTTCAACATCTTTTGTGATGAGTGCGGTCATTTTGTGTGTCCGTGTGTTGTTTCTTATGTAGTTCGTAATGATGTTGAGTTCATCTTGTGTGGAGCGATGTTGGTGAAAGCCAAACTGTTTGTGTGAGAGTAGGTTGTTGTTTGTAAGGTGTTGTCTTAGTCTGTTGTTTAAGATTCTTTCAAATGTCTTCCCAATGGACTCAAGTAGGCTGATGGGTCTGTAGTTCACTGGGTCCCTATTGGATTTGTTGGGTTTAGGTATCATTGTGGTTGTTGCTGTTTTGAAGGCCGCGGTAAAATAGCCAGAGGCTAGTGCCGCGTTGAAGAGGAAGGTGATGGCTTTAATAGTGTTGTCAGGGAGATGTGTAAGTAGCTGGTAACCAATGCCTGAGTTACCTGGGGATACTTTGTGCGATTTGAAGAGGAGGAATTTGACCTCGCTCGTTCTTATGGGAGTTGTGAGAAGGTGGTCATGTGAAGCGATTGGTCGTACGCCAGAGGGTGGGGACGGTGGGGGGTAGGGGGTGGGGGGGTTGAGGGTGAAAGATACCTTCCCAGTGTTTTTGAAAAATGTTGGCGATGTCTTGTGGGTTATGGTGTAGAGTGTTGTCGTCATTTAGCCGATTGAAGTCTGTTTTTGGTATTCCTTTGAGTTTCCGGGTTCTGCTCCAAAACTCTTGAGGAGATTTAATTCGGTGTTGATCTGTTGTGGTGATGAGAGATTTCCAGTGTCTATTGTGGTCTTCTAGAAGGCTGTTGAGTGTGTGGTTTTGTAGGGATGTGAGGTCCCACCGTACTAGGCCCAAACGATGTCTGTTATGCTCAAAGCGTCGACGGTAGCACGAGAGGAGTCTGGTTGTTTTGGGAGAAAGGAAGAAGGAGTATCTTGAGGTAAATGAAGATGTTGGGATAGAGGCGTCAGCTGCCTGTGTGATTGTTCCATGTATATGTTCTATTTCTGTGTCTATTAGTGTTATTGGGTGATTTTCATAGTTTGTCGTGTAAGTGCAGTTGGAGAGTGTCTTTGAAGTTGTCCTAGTCTACTTTTTTGTAGTGGTAGTGTGAGGGTGATGGGAAGAGGTTAGGGTTAGACGAGAGATGAAGAAAGATAGAGATTTGTTCGGAACCACACAGTGGTGATGGAGACAAGAAATTATGAAGATTATTACTGGCTCTGTTGGAGAAGACAAGGTCAGGTCTGCCTTTTCCTCCTGGGCCAGTGAAGACGGTGTGGAGGTAAGGACCTAGGAAGTTAAGACGTTTGTAAGAGTATAAAGCGAATAAGTTATCACCATGAGAATTGTTTCTGCTATGGTGGAAGGTTCTGTGTTGGGCGTTGAGGTTAGCTAGAAGGTAGACTGGAATATGTGTGTGATTGAATACTGTGTAGAGATCATGGAGTGGAATGGAAGTGTTGGGTCGAGAGTATGTAGTGCAGAAGATAATGAAGCCATGTATTGTGTTTATCTTAACTGCTAGAAAGTGTTCGTATTGCCTTGAGATGGCGAGGTATTCGTGTTCGATGGGTTGCGTATGAGAATGGCGACTCCCTCGTGTCTACTGTCTGGAGGCTGTCGTGATGTATACCCGTAATGTCTAATTTTGTATCCGTTGGTGATACATGTGATGTTAAGTATCACAACATCGGGTCCCTTCTCTTCGAGGAGAGTGGCAATCAGATGACGGCCATTGTGATAGCTGCGCTCGTTAAACTGTTAGAATTTTAGCATTTTACGACTTATGGAAGTTTATTGGCCTTCTGTGTCTGTTGTCGATGAAGGCCGTTGACGCGCCCTTTGAGAATTTCACTTGTGTCATATTTCTAGTCTTGGGTCGGGATATATCTGGTGAGGGGTCAGGAGAGGGGAGAGGGGAGGGGAGAGGGTCATTGTCGACGAGTTGAAGGTCAAGGTTGACCGTTGGTGGGTTGTCTGGTGTGTCGGCAGGGTCAGGTGCTGGGGCTCCTCTGGGAGGGTTAGGTAGGGGACGGAGGGAGGGGGAGGGGGGAGGGGGGGATTGGTGAGTGGAGGTTCTGGGGGAACTGTCGTGGTGGTGGAAGTTGGGACGGTGGGGGTGGGAGAGGAATCGGTATTTGGAGAGACAGTAGGATTGTTGGTGTTGGGTTGGGGGGTTGTGGATGGAGTTGTGCTAGAGGGTGCGGAGGGGGTATTGGAAGTTGGGAGGGTGACAGGTTGAGTAGTTGGGGGAGAGTTGGAAGTGTTACTGGGTGTCTCCTGGGATATGTTTTCGTTAGGGGTCAGGGTGGCGGACGAGACAGGGGTCGGTGAGGGATGGTTTGTGGCGGGGGAGCTGAGGAGCTGAGGTGGAGTTCGCATATTGGGTAGGTTGTTATGAGCAAGAAGCAAATCGAAAATTCTGATGAATTCTGACTTATTTTCCCTGGTCATGAACAACGCTTTTAGGTAGCACGCATGCATCCTACCTTGTAGAGTGAGGAGGTCTGAAGAACTGGTAGTTGGGATAGGAGAAGGTTGGGTGGCAGGGGGAGGAGCAGCAGCAGCAACTGTTGCGTAGAGGTCAGGGTTTGTGGAAGGAGGTGAGTTGGTTTTTTGTGCCTGACGCACTGCGCGGAGCTGCTCCTTCTTACGTGGGCACAGCCCAGATACAGCAACGTGTTCACCTTTACAGTTGACACACTTCGCTGCCTGAGCCTTGCACTCACGAAAACCATAACCAGTTTATGCGCATTGACTACAGGTTTGGTGGGGCTCCTTACGGCTCTTAGTCTCACGTCCGTATTTCAGATATTTGAAACATTGTTGTACGTCGAGATGTTCATCTTTCTTCAGGGATTTTGCAGGCACAGAGATCATGGGGAACAGGACTCCCCGGGAGAGCAGGCGATCGGCCTCGGTCGGGTTTGAACATTGTATCTTTATTGATCTGGAGTTATTCGGTTTATAGACGTTGATGACATTAACGTCATTGTTTTCGCCATTGATGGCTTCAACAATCTCCGAAGGGCTGAGGGACAAGATAGATTCATCAACATTGTAGGCAATAATAGTACATCTAGCTTGAAGGGGCAGCGGTCCTGAACGATTTGGTAGTTTGTTTTTAGCTAGTTCATCAAGGAGAGGCTTAGATAGGATTCTATCTAAATCACTATCTTTGCCCAAGCAAATCTTAAATTGGTAATTGTTTGAAGGGAATTGAATGACCCTAGTAGGACGGATCTCAGTGGTCTTAAAGACGATGGACAGGAGTTCGAACGTGGAAGGAGGGGGGCAATCAGTTTTGAGAGATTTTAGACGTATGTCGGGCGGCATGTTGGTGGCATCAGTGTCCTAGTGCGAGAAAACGTGAGTGAGGGACGCTCGACGGTCCAAGGTAGGCGAGAGGTAAGAGATAGTGTGAGGGTCTCCACCCCGTCAGGTGAGAACAGGTCCACTCCAGCCTCCACTCCTCAGGAAAATGAGTTTTCCAGAATGGGGTGGGGAAGCTGGGGTAGAGATTGCTCAAGCCAAACGGTCGAGAGATGGAGGATGGATGATGAAAAATAGAAAATAAAAAGACATGTGAAGATGGAGTGGAGGCAACGCGGGGGTGTGGGGAGCAGCGAGGGTGGTGAGGGAACAGCCTGCCGGCGTCGTCACCGTAACGGTCTCCCGCGGGAAGGACCAACGCGGGAGGCAACGTTACAATCCACTTCTTTCTTCTGTCTTCTCTCTTCTGTCTTCTTTCTTCCCTCTTCTGTCTTCTCTCTTCTTTCTTCTCTCTTCGTGGGATCTGGCGGTTAATCCTCCATCAACCACGTGGCCGAAACAGGAGCAGCAAGAACCTTCTCGAATGGCAAGAAAAGAAGGGAATCCGATGATAGAAAGGTCCCTTGCAAGGAAGAGCGGAAAAAGAGTGGGGGGGAAAGAGCAAGAAATTGTTAGAGTAAGTGAATTTTAGAGGGAGGAAAAGAGCCAAGTCTTGACCCAGCTTGTACAGGAATAATAGGATGAGCAGGTCAAAGATGATGAGTGGAGGGCAAGTTTTTTTTTCTTTTTAATATAGGAGGAGATGGATCGTATCTCTGGCCGATGGACACTGATTTTACCAAGGCGTTCCCCGCACGGACTTAGCAGCAAGATCTATAGTGATTTTTAGTTTTTAATATATTGGCACTGGATGTTGTCCAGGTTGTATATTAAACATGTTACCTGGATGGTCTATTTCTAGGAGATTGTTGAAGTAATCAATCCAGTGAGTATGATGTATTTGAAATCGCTCTACTTGTCTTTCAAACAATTTCCTCCAATAGATGTTTAGAGGAGGGATTCGTGCTCTCTCGTGAAGTTCTGTGTTCCTGATGAACTCGTGCCATTTGATGTTAAAAACTCAACGTAGAGCTTTGTTCTGAATGATTTGGAGTGCATGGATGTTGGATTTGGCTCTGAGTTCAAGAGCTGAAGGGGCATAAGTGATAAGTGATCCTATTAATGCTTTATAGAGGTGCAATTTGGCTTTGAATTGCGCCTCTCTAAATCTATACAATTTCGCGAACTCTGCTCTCGCAATAGCCGCTCTAGACTGAATATGTCGGCTCATTCTCAGGTATACATCATAGTTTAGGCCCAGCACAGTGTTGGTGTTTGAGATGGGAATGGGTAAATGTCGGTGTATACGGGAGTGTAGGTAGACATTACTTATATTGTATTTCTGACGTACATTAAAGTAGGATATGTTGGATTTTGAAGGATTTGTTTTAATCTTCCATCGTAACTCCCAGAGCGAAACGTGGTCAATTTCCTGTTGGGTTCTGCTGATTAAGTGTGTGAGGGTTACGGCTCTGATCAGTTGAGTAATATCATCTGCATATTGGAGAGTGATGGAGTCCAGGTGTATAGGACTGGAAAGATCATTTGAGTAGAGTGTGTAAAGAGTAGGGGCCAGCACGGAGCCTTGAGATACACCGGCATTGAGGAAGAAGTAGTTTGAGTAAGTGTTTCTGTATTTGATTCGGGTTTTTCTGTTGCTATGATAGTTAGAAAGAAGTTTAATGGCGGGTCGTGGGAGTTGAAATTGGGTGCTTAGTTTGTACCTCAATCCATCGTGCCAAACGGTGTCAAAGGCTTTTTCAACATCATTTGTGATGAAGGCGGTCATTTTGTGTGTCCGCGTGTTGTTTTTAATGTAGTTAGTGATTATGTTGACTTCATCTTGTATGATGTTGACGAAAGCCAAACTGTTTGTGTGAGAGTAGGTTGTTGTATGTTAGGTGTTGTCTAGGTCTGTTGTTTAAGATTCTTTCAAATGTCTTCCCAATGGACTCAAGTAGGCTGATGGGTCTGTAGTTCACTGGGTCCCTATTGGATTTGTTGGGTTTAGGTATCATTGTGGTTGTTGCTGTTTTGAAGGCAGCGGTAAAATAGCCAGAGGCTAGTGCCGCGTTGAAGAGGAAGGTGATGGCTTTAATAGTGTTGTCAGGGAGATGTGTAAGTAGCTGGTAACCAATGCCTGAGTTACCTGGGGATACTTTGTGCGATTTGAAGAGGAGGAATTTGACCTCGCTCGTTCTTATGGGAGTTGTGAGAAGGTGGTCATGTGAAACGATTGGTCGTACGCCAGAGGGTGGGGACGGTGGGGGGTAGGGGGTGGGGGGCTGAGGGTGAAAGATACCTTCCCAGTGTTTTTGAAAAATGTTCGTGATGTCTTGTGGGTTATGGTGTAGAGTGTTGTCGTCATTTAGCCGATTGAAGTCTGTTTTTGGTATTCCTTTGAGTTTCCGGGTTCTGCTCCAAAACTCTTGAGGAGATTTAATTCGGTGTTGATCTGTTGTGGTGATGAGAGATTTCCAGTGTCTATTGTGGTCTTCTAGAAGGCTGTTGAGTGTGTGGTTTTGTAGGGATGTGAGGTCCCACCGTACTAGGCCCAAACGATGTCTGTTATGCTCAAAGCGTCGACGGTAGCACGAGAGGAGTCTGGTTGTTTTGGGAGAAAGGAAGAAGGAGTATCTTGAGGTAAATGAAGATGTTGGGATAGAGGCGTCAGCTGCCTGTGTGATTGTTCCATGTATATGTTCTATTTCTGTGTCTATTAGTGTTATTGGGTGATTTTCATAGTTTGTCGTGTAAGTGCAGTTGGAGAGTGTCTTTGAAGTTGTCCTAGTCTACTTTTTTGTAGTGGTGGTGTGAGGGTGATGGGACGAGGATAGGGTTAGACGAGAGATGAAGAAAGATAGAGATTTGTTCGGAACCACACAGTGGTCCTGGAGACAAGAAATTATGAAGATTATTACTGGCTCTGTTGGAGAAGACAAGGTCAGGTCTGCCTTTTCCTCCTGGGCCAGTGAAGACGGTGTGGAGGTAAGGACCT
Organism: Panulirus ornatus; assembly: GCF_036320965.1. NCBI lineage: Eukaryota > Metazoa > Arthropoda > Malacostraca > Decapoda > Palinuridae > Panulirus > Panulirus ornatus. Next base: position 14,738,764 of record NC_092293.1, on the reverse strand, counting down.
AGGAAGTTAAGACGTTTGTAAGAGTATAAAGCGAATAAGTCATCACCATGAGAATTGCTTCTGCTGTGGTGGAAGGTTCTGTGTTGGACGTTGAGGTTAGCTAGAAGGTAGACTGGGATATGTGTGTGATTGAAACTGTGTAGAGATCAAGGAGTGGAATGGTAGTGTTGGGTCGAGAGTATGTAGTGCAGAAGATAATGAAGCCATGTATTGTGTTTACCTTAACTGCTAGAAAGTGTTCGTATTGCCATGAGATGGCGAGGTATTCGTGTTCGATGGTGTTGCGTATGAGAATGGCGACTCCCTCGTGTCTACTGTCTGGAGACTGTCGTGATGTATACCCGTAATGTCTAATTTTGTATCCGTTGGTGATACATGTGATGTTAAGTATCACAACATCGGATTTTTTCTCTTCGAGGAGAGTGCCAATCAGATGACGGCCATTGTGATAGCTGCGCACGTTAGACTGTTAGAATTTTAGCATTTTACGACTTATGGAAGTTTATTGGCCTTCTGTGTCTGTTGTCGATGAAGGCCGTTGACGCGCCGTTTGAGAATTTCACTTGTATCATGTTTCTAGTCTTGGGTCGGGATATATCTGGTGAGGGGTCAGGAGAGGGGAGAGGGGAGGGGAGAGGATCATTGTCGACGAGTTGAAGGTCAAGGTTGACCGTTGGTGGGTTGTCTGGTGTGTCGGCAGGGTCAGGTGCTGGGGCTCCTCTGGGAGGGTTAGGTAGGGGACGGAGGGAGGGGGAGGGGGGAGGGAGGGATTGGTGAGTGGAGGTTCTGGGGGAACTGTCGTGGTGGTGGAAGTTGGGACGGTGGGGGTGGGAGAGGAATCGGTATTTGGAGAGACAGTAGGATTGTTGGTGTTGGGTTGGGCGATTGTGGATGGAGTTGTGTTAGGGGGTGCGGAGGGGGTATTGGAAGTTGGGAGGGTGACAGGTTGAGTAGTTGGGGGAGAGTTGGAAGTGTTACTGGGTGTCTCCTGGGATATGTTTTCGTTAGGGGTCAGGGTGGCGGACGAGACAGGGGTCGGTGAGGGATGGTTGGTGGCGGGGGAGCTGAGGAGTTCAGGTGGAGTTCGTACATTGGGTAGGTTGTTATGAGCAAGAAGCAAATCGAAAATTCTGAAAAAATTCCGACTTATCTTCCCCGCTCAGGAACAACGCTTTTAGGTAGCACGCATGCATCCTACCTTGTAGGGTGAGGAGGTCTGAAGAATTAGTAGTTGGGATAGGAGAAGCTTGGGTGGCAGGGGGAGGAGCAGCAGCAGCAGCAACTGTTGCGTATAGGTGAGGGTTTGTGGAAGGAGGTGAGTTGGTTTTTTGTGCCTGACGCACTGCGCGGAGTTGCTCCTTCTTACCTGGGCACAGTCCAGATACAGCAACATGTTCACCTTTACAGTTGACACACTTCGCTGCCTGAACCTTGCACTCACGAAAACCATGACCAGTTTCTGCTCATTGACTACAGGTTTGGTGGAGTTCTTTACAGTTCTTAGTCTCATGTACGTATTTCAGACATTTGAAACATTGTTGTACGTCGAGATATTCATCTTTCTTCAGGGATTTTGCTGGCACAGAGATCATGGGGAACAGGACTCCCCGGGAGAGCAGGCGATCGGCCTCGGTCGGGTTTGAACATTGTATCTTTATTGATCTGGAGTTATTCGGTTTATAGACGTTGATGACATTAACGTCATTGTTTTCGCCATTGATGGCTTCAACAATCTCCGAAGGGCTGAGGGACAAGATAGATTCATCAACATTGTAGGCAATAATAGTACATCTAGCTTGAAGGGGCAGCGATCCTGAACGATTTAGTAGTTTGTTTTAGCTAGTTCATCAAGGAGAGGCTTAGATAGGATTCTATCTAAATCACTATCTTTGCCCTAGCAAATCTTAAATTGGTAATTGTTTGAAGGGAATTGAATGACCCTAGTAGGACGGATCTCAGTGGTCTTAAAGACGATGGACAGGAGTTCGAACGTGGAAGGAGGGGGACAATCAGTTTTGAGGGATTTTAGACGTATGTCGGGCGGCATGTTGGTGGCATCAGTGTCCTAGTGCGAGAAAACGTGAGTGAGGGAGGCTCGACGGTCCAAGGTAGGGGAGAGGTAAGAGATAGTGTGAGGGTCTCCACCCCGTCAGGTGAGAACAGGTCCACTCCAGCCTCCACTCCTCAGGAAAATGAGTTTTCCAGAATGGGGTGGGGAAGCTGGGGTAGAGATTGCTCAAGCCAAACGGTCGAGAGATGGAGGATGGATGATAGAAAATAAATAATAAAAAAGACATGTGAAGATGGAGTGGAGGCAACGCGGGGGTGTGGGGAGCAGCGAGGGTGGTGAGGGAACAGCCTGCCGGCGTCGTCACCGTAACGGTCTCCCGCGGGAAGGACCAACGCGGGAGGCAACGTTACAATCCACTTCTTTCTTCGGTCTTCTCTCTTCTTTCTTCTGTCTTCTGTCTTCTTTCTTCTCTCTTCGTGGGATCTGGCGGTTAATCCTCCATCAACCACGTGGTTAACACGTGGCCGAGACAGGAGCAGCAAGAACCTTCTCGAATGGCTAGAAAAGATGATGTATACATAGGAACATTCTTATATATACCGGGTCATATGGACGTTAAAGTAGCAGTTGTACCTTCTGTGCCTATCATCGTGTGCTTTTTGTGAAATGTGCATTTTTCTTTGATGTACCTTATTGAACATATACAACACAGCAAGCTCTATCTTATGACACCATCATATTTTACCTTTTTCCATATATACATAGAGATAATTGTATAATATTGCCTTTCAACCTTCATCTGGATCAAGTGAGGCAGGATGGGCGGAGCTTATGGCTTTCCTTCAGCCAATAGGGAGGGAGTTTGTGTCTGCTAGTACACAAAACGCGCTCGCACCACCGAAGACGACATTACTTGATTACTTTACCTAACCCAAACAATACATAGGAATTTCATCCTTTCAACTTATCAAACTATATCAAATGCAGCCCTCTCATTGGTAGATCATTGTCAACCAATGGCAAGCACGTATTTCACCATATATAGAGGCACCGAGGCCCGTTAAACCCCGTTTTCAAACCTCCAGTCTACAAAAAAGGACTTTAACTGGCCTTCCTTTCCACACTTAACACACCCACCCACTACTACCACAAACACACACTCCCATTACTTGTATACTTTATTTACTTATAATTTCTCGTTGTATCCCGCGTTAGCGAGGCAGCGAAAGGAATCACACGAAAGAATGGGCCAACCCTCCCACATACACATGTATACACATACACGTGCAGAAACGCCCATATACATACCTATGCATTTCAACCTATACATATTCATACATACACATACATATACTTATATACACATGTATATACTTCATACTTATTGTCTTTATTCATTCTCGTCGCCACCCCGCACACTTTATTCATACTTTATATATATCTTTCTTTTCTTTCATACTATTCACCATTTCCCGCGTTAGCATGGTAGCGTTAAGAACAGAGGACTGGGCATTGGGTGAATATCCTCACCTGGCCCCCTTCTCTGCTCCTTCTTTTGGAAAATTAAAAAAAGAAAAGAAAAAACGAGAGGGGAGGATTTCCAGCCCTCCACTACCTTCCCTTTTAGTCGCCTTATGCAACACGCAGGGAATACGCACGAAGTATTCTTTCTCCCCTATCCCCAGGGATTATACATGAAAGCCGGCAAGGCAGCGGGTTTGGATAGCATTGCAGTGGAATTTATTCAAAAAGGGGGTGACTGTATTGTTGACTGGTTGGTAAGGTTATTTAATGAATGATTCATGGTGAGGTGCCTGAGGATTGGCGGAATGTTTGCATAGTGCAATTGTACAAAGGCAAAGGGGACAAAGGTGAGTGCTCAAATTACAGAGGTATAAGTTTATTGAGTATTCCTGGGAAATTATATGGGAGGGTATTGACTGAGAGGGTGAAGGCATGTACAGAGCATCAGATTGGGGAAGAGCAGTGTGATTTCAGAAGTGGTAGAGGATGTTTGGATCAGTTGTTTGCTTTGAAGAATGTATGTGAGAAGTACTTAGAAAAGCAAATGGATTTGTATGTACCATTTATGGATCTGGAGAAGGCATATGATAGAGTTGATAGAGATGATCTGTGGAAGGTATTAAGAATATATGGTGTGGGAGGCAAGTTGTTAGAAGCAGTGAAAAGTTTTTATCGAGGATGTAAGGCATGTGTACGTGCAGGAAGAGAGGACAGTGATTGGCTCTCAGTGAATGTAGGTTTGCGGCAGGGGTGTGTGATGTCTCCATGGTTGTTTAATTTGTTTATGGATGGGGTTGTTAGGGAGGTGAATGCAAGAGTTTTGGAAAGAGGGGCAAGTATGCAGTCTGTTGGGATGAGAGAGCTTGGGAAGTGAGTCAGTTGTTGTTCGCTGATGATTCAGATAAGAACTGTGTCAAAATGGTTCACTCTGTGAGATATGCTCCTTTTGTGTGATACTAGTTCTTAGTCTATAAATATAGACATCTATATATTTTGGGTAGTATGATTATTCATCTTTGTAGTTTAGCAAATTAATATAAATTATCAGTTATCCTTGCATATATTCTTTCTTATGTTTTCATACATTGGTACTATTGTTTTTAGTGATGATTACTTTCATATATAGAGTCCATTACTGATATATTATACTATTATGTGCACCTCTCATATACAGAGTCTTGTATTCATATGTTATACTGTTATGCCAGCCTTTCAGTCCTTTATTTCATTACAATATTTTCAAATAATATTCATGTTATGTATTTTGTATTAGGTCAATATTGTTAATTATATCTTAAACATTTTTTGGGAGGTTATTACTTACACACTTTATGTAAGATTGTATTACATGTCCGAAGATATTCCACGCGGTAATCGTAAAGGTTCATATGTACTTAGGAATTTACCTAGAATCCCTTATTATAAACGGAACCAGCCTTCTAAAATGGTGACGTCACACAAAGTTGTTTTGACAGATTCTGGTGACACAGATGACCCACAGAAACCTTCTCACACGTTACCACACCCACACCCACCTCCCCCGCCACCTCACAAAAACTCCTTCACTAAAAACCGTTGTAACACTAAAACAAGCTAGGGAACCACACGAGTTATTTGATGGTAAACTGTCAAATTCTGATCGGTGGATCAGAAATGCAGAGGACATTGTTGAACATAATGGTGATTCAGGAGACAGAGCGCTTATATCGGCTGCTAAAAATCTCATTGATTTCCACCAGCCTAACAATTAAGCTAGGGTTGTCTATGACTCAGATGACATTGGAAACTGTACATCTTGGGAGGAATTTATAACGTTGTTTACATCAGGTTGTGAGGAATCATTCTCAGATAGTTTACTACACGTCCTTTAACGTGCTCTTAACACAACATACTTGGATGATACGTCAGTCCCTGATCACTGGAGTACCTTACATGGAAGAATGAGATTAGTTAGGCAGGCTTATGAATCCTTAACCTGGATATCGGCCATGATGAATCCTGAAACTCATGTACAAACACTCATGCGTTTATTACACATAACCTTCATTCTCAAGGACCTGACCTCCAGACGTAAGACGACGGTTACTTAATGAGAACATCGACCCATCATTGTGGGTCGGTAACAAAAGTGTTGAATTACACTCAAAAGAAATGTGGTTATTCCAACACCAAGACACTGGGGAGAGTGTCGGCTTCCCAAAGTGTGACGTAACATTCTAGTGGTCAACACAATCATTCTTCTCATGGTCAAATACAGCGATTCAGTGATGACAAACACTCACATAAAGTGACGTGCTTCCGGTGTGGCCAACCAGGACATAAAGCGAATGTGTGTCCTTACACATGGGACTCATTCTCACGTGAGACTCGACCAGAACAACAAACGCAGTCAACGACCCATGTCATCACAGCCTCGGTCGTCACAATTCTGCCGACCTAGTCATGATTTCCTCCAGTCAGACATCAGGCTGACCTTCACCCGCTCGCGCCCAACACCACCAAGCAGGTGTTCATATCATAGCAACGCTAGACACACTTCAGCGGAATGTCGAGCATTAGCTAGACAGACGTCATCTAACACAGGTTCATCATGTCATTATCAACAATGACAATCTCTCGCTCATGACAAGACTCCATCACATAAGGAACTCTTAAGACATTTTCGTTCTTCGCCATTTTCTCACATTACAAGTTTCGATTTAGTGGGTTCTTTCCAGGATAAGCCAATCACAATCTTTCTAGACAGCGGCACGGAAGCAGATGTCATTCATTATGATTTTATTCAACCATTAATGGGGCGCACTCAACTTGTTCAATGCTCGGACTTTTACCCATCCCTTCAAAGTATCTCAAATGAAAATCTCGACGTAAGGGGAACTATTAAAATGAACATTCGCATATGCGACTTGGTCATGACCGTCACCCCTTACATTGTTCATGGTGTAACCTTTCCTGCTAACTTGTTACTTGGACGCCACTCTATGTGTGGCACAACAGAAGATCTGTCCTATTTATCATGTGGTTTGTGGTGATAATACGTTCCTGCCATTGTCAGAGATGAGTTCTCACTCAGTCAGAGTCATTAATACATCTGCTCCCACGTCCTGCTTCACGGTAGACAATACGCATCCTTTTTACTTTTCTACTCATCATTGTCCTGGTAAACTGAGAACCAACATGACTCTGCATAGTAACACATTAACGAAGGTTCCTCTCTCACTTTCTCGAACATGGATGAATGATCATGGACTGAGACATAGTCAGGGTGATCTCGCACTAAGAGTAGTTGCTGAACCTTCATCACTAACTGTCAAAGGACTATCGATGGATGACTCTCTTCATGAGACCCCAGATGGAGAGGTCACCATATACATTGCCAATACGGGACCCCACTCCTGTCCGTCTCCGTAGAGGGGCCAAGCTTGTGGAGTTCTCCGTTTTGGAGTCGGGAATTCAAGACGAGGAGTTACATGAGTTTACCATCCGTCTAGTCTCACATTCTATTAACCCACCATCACCTACTCCTCCTACCCCTGACTCAGCAGTGCACGGCTCGAGTCAGCTCCCCACCATCACCCCTGACATGATATCCAAGGTAGGATTAACCAAACATGTTGACCAGTTAACAGACTTACTTAACCAGTATAGGTCTACTATTGCCTTATCAGGAGAACCACTCGGTAGAACTCATTTGGATGTTCACACTATTAACTTAGAGAAAAACACACGTCCCATTGACGTCCCAGCCTACCGAATGCCACACGCGCACAGAGACATAGCAAACAAGCTTGTTCAGGACATGTTGAAAGATAAGGTCATAGAGGAATCACGATCACCATGGAATTCACCACTTCTGATCGTTCCGAAAAAGGACGGAACTTTTAGACCAGTCATAGATTTTAGAAAACTCAACACCAAGGTCACTTTGAAAGATGGCTTCCCATTACCAGTGGTATCAGAGCTTCTTCATAGCCTCGGTAACAATAAGGTATTTTCAACTTTGGATTTATTGAGTGGATTTTGGCAGATTCCCTTGTCAGAGGAAAGCCGCCCCCTGACTGTGTTCAGTACGCCAGATGGTCATTGGCAGTTCATATGCATCATGGCCTTCGGTCTTCATTCCTCACCGGTGATCACCTTCTCAAGGTTAATGACTAACATTTGTCGTCACATGTTGGGCCAAGATGTATTGGTTTACCTTGATGATATAATTGTCATGTCTCCAGATATTGCTTCTCATTTCAAAAGTCTTGAGAGAGTATTCTTACGACTTAATGATGCGAACCTAAAAGTCAAGTTATCCAGATGTTCCTTTCTACAGACAAGAATTAATTACTTAGGTCACACCGTTGATGAAAACGGTATTCAACCTAATGCAGATAAAGTAAACACAATTGTAGAATGGCCAGTCCCTTCCACAACAGACAAGGTCAAATCCTTCCTTGGTTTAGCAGGATATTATCGAAGATTTATCGCTAATTTCGCGAAGATCGCAAACCCCCTTACTTCACTTCCGAAACAGGGAGTTACATTCCAGTGGTCTACAGCGCAAGACAATGCGTTTAACTTACTCAAGCAACACTTGATCGAGGCGCCTATCCTTCGATTTCCCAACTTTGAGAAACCCTTCATTTTGCACACAACAGATGCTTGTAAACAGGGTCTTGGAGCTGTACTTATGTAGGGGTCAAAAAGGGTAAACTTTTTCCCATAGCTTATGCGAGCCGTACATGTTCGAAGACTGAATCGAAATACTCAATAACTGAGTTAGAAAGCCTTGCAGTTGTTTGGGCACTCAAACATTTTAAGGAATACATATATGGTTACCCTATTACAGTTTATACAGATCACAGAGCACTGTTAGGTATTTTTCAAAGACAAGATCCTACAGGAAAGTTTCAGAGGTGGTTTTTAACTATACAAACATTTGACCCAGATTTTCGTTTTGTTTCTGGCTCATCCAATGTAGTTGCAGACGCGCTTTCCCGCGGAGTGGGTGCAGCCACTGTAGACAATAGCCTCGTAGATTTTGATGTAGAGAGGTTGAGACAGTATCAACGAGATGACCCAGTCTGGGGTCCTGTCATAGAATTCCTAGAGGGAAGACGATTTTCCTTGGATGTTAACACAGTTGTTCCAGTCAGAGAATTGTATCTAGCACAGTGAGGGAGTCTTGTGCAGGGACGCGAAATTAGGAGTGGCCGCCCGTGTTGTTAAACAATAATTCCAACAACATTAGTACAGGATTTCTTGAAGTTAGCACATGACTCACCCCAGGCCGTACACCCAGGCCACACACCCAGGCCGCACACCTAGGCCGTACACCCAGGCCGCACACCCAGGCTGCACACCCAGGCCGCACACCCAGGCCGTACACCCAAGCCGCACACCCAGGCTGCACACCCAGGCCGCACACCCAGGCCGTACACCCAAGCCGCACACCCAGGCTGCACACCCAGGCCGCACACCCAGGCCGCACATATAGGCCGTACACCCAGGCCGCACACCCAGGCTGCACACCCAGGCCGCACACCCAGGCCACACACCCAGGCCGCACACCTAGGCCGTACACCCAGGCCGCACACCCAGGCTGCACACCCAGGCCGCACACCCAGGCTGCACACCCAGGCCGCACACCTAGGCCGCACACCCAGGCCGTACACCCAGGCCGCACACCTAGGCCGCACATCCAGGCCGTACACCCAGGCCACACACCCAGGCCGCACACCCAGGCCGCACACCCAGGCCGCACACCCAGGCCGCACACCCAGGCTGCACACCCAGGCCACACACCCAGGCCGTACACCCAGGCCACACACCCAGGCCGCACACCTAGGCCGTACACCCAGGCCGCACACCCAGGCTGCACACCCAGGCCGCACACCCAGGCCGTACACCCAAGCCGCACACCTAGGCCGCACACCCAGGCCGTACACCCAGGCCGCACACACAGGCAGTACACCCAGGCCGCACATCCAGGCCGCACACACAGGCCGTACACCCAGGCCGCACACACAGGCCGCATACCCAGGCCGCACACCCAGGCCGCACACCCAGGCAGCACACCCAGGCGACCCCAGGCCGCACACCCAGGCCGTACACCCAGGCCGCACACCCAGGCTGCACACCCAGGCCGCACACCCAGGCCGTACACCCAGGCCACACACCCAGGCCGCACACCTAGGCCGTACACCCAGGCCGCACACCCAGGCTGCACACCCAGGCCGCACACCCAGGCCGTACACCCAAGCCGCACACCTAGGCCGCACACCCAGGCCGTACACCCAGGCCGCACACACGGGCAGTACACCCAGGCCGCACACCCAGGCCGCACACACAGGCCGTACACCCAGGCCGCACACACAGGCCGTACATCCAGGCCGCACACCCAGGCCGCACACACAGGCCGCACACCCAGGACGCACACACAGGCCGTACACCCAGGCCGCACACACAGGCCGCAAACCCAGGCCGCACACCCAGGCCGCACACCCAGGCGCAGATAGACGGTATAAGCAAACTCGTTTGAGGTATTTTTGGCCAAGATGCAGAAAAACATTACAGATCAGATTTGGATGTGCCAAACCTGTAACACACACAAGGGAAGTCCCACTACCCCGCAGACTGTGTTGAAATATCCTTTACCTTCATACCCATGGGAAAGAGTTCATATGGACATATTAGGAGGTTTTCCTAGGTCCATGGCAGGCTACAGATACATTTCAGTAATTACTGGTGCCTTCACGAGATATTGTGAAATAGTCCCAGTTTAAAATAAAGACGCAGCCACGGTCGCTAATACGTTGAAGAAACATATCTTAGACAGATATAATGCACCGAAGATTTTAGTCACAGATAATGGAGGGGAATTTTATAACTCATTATTAGAAGAACTTTGCAAATTGTATAAATAAGTAAATGTATTATAATGGCACATCACCCAGCATCGAATGGCCTCGGTTTTGATAAAGTGTTGCCGTATGACATAATAGCGTCCCCTCCTTCATGTCCAGCGGTCCAGAGATGAGTTGTAGCGGAAAAATATCGCACGACTCAATTGATTAGTCAAAGGATCAAGGAAAATCCAGATGAAGCCACTACAACCTTCACGAAGCAGGCTGATAAATCCACGAAACCATCAAAGGTGGCTCCCGGCCTCTTGGTAATGGTGCAGGAACTTAACACTACAAGTGAGGTTCCTAAACTTGACCCAAAATTTTCTTGTCCCTATAGAGTCTTAGCTCATTTAAAGGGACATAAGTTTAGGGTTCGACATCTAAATACAGGTGACATTCGTGAAGAACATGAGGACCACTTGAAAGTTGTACAGTATTGTGAACATGATCATCCCGGTACCACAACAGACAACACTCCTCAAACCCCAAACAATGTCACCCAACCAACTTCTACCACTGTTCAGACTGTCCCCACACCAGAACCGACCACCCTCACAACACCACCACACACACATCAGTATTCATTAAGACCTCACCTTTAAAAAGTTGCTAAGTTTATCATTTTCCAGGTTCTTCCTTCTCATGTCCTTATGGTGTCTTCCTGTATATGACACCATGGCAGTACCAGGCGCCCTTCTCACGACTCCCCGCCAGGTCCACATCGTGAGGGACACACTTTCAGTTAAGCTGGGCCTGGAGGGTCTACCCTACACTTACGATAATCTAGTAAAACTAATGGAGGCCGTACCTCGCTTACGGTCTGCCCTACTCAAGTTTTACACCAGCGCGTCCATCAGAAACTCTAGTGTTGCTCCTCCTCCAACTTTGTTAAACCAGTGGACCTGGAAATTGAATAGTACCTGTGTGATTCTGTCTGACATAATACAAGACATTGAATCTCCAGTAAATGCTAATGCCAGGATCAACATGAAAAAGCAAAGGAGAAGCAAGAGAGGTCTGCTTAACTTTGTAGGGTCCCTCCAATCATATTTGTTTGGTATTGCTACTCAGGAAGAACTTAATTCAGTTAGGAATCAGGTTAGATCCTTACAATTTCAACAATTTTAAAGGCTAAAGTATATTAGGTATATTAAGGCTAAAGCTAATATCTTAAAACAACATTCTAGATATTTGAATGACATAATGTTAATTGTTAATAACTTGACACAACATGTAGCGCTACTGTCAAAGTCTCTTAATCCCATATATGCTATAGAGACTATTTCCACATATGTTGATAGTTTATATGCCCAGATCACTTATCATGCATATTATTTCACTGGCTTATTGGAAGATGTTGATAATCTGGTAAACCAAGTTGTCATACCATCATTTTTTCCCTTCTCGGAACTCACACGTATCATTAAACAAGCGATGACGAAATTCGGTTACACCCCAGCTCTCCCTCTGCATCACGTGACCAGTTATTACTCCTTACTAACGGTTGACGTGATCCTCGAAGCGGTCATTATCCACATACCATTCACTGACTCCAATACTTACAGCCTTGTGAACGTAATACCATTCTCTTTTAATTATACAAAAGGGTCGCAAAAAACTATCGTCCTTGCTGATAACATGAACTTTCTATTATAAAATATTTATTCCTCGTTGATTGCACATCTCTCCATGGATGATTTAGCATTGTGCCATAAACCATTGTTTGACAACTTGATTTGCCCCCACCCCCCAATACCTTGGTTTTCCATAATTTACAAACAAATTCATGTAAGTACCAACTACTTTTTGGGCTCAACAAAATGTTCTTCGTTCTTCTTCCTTTAAGGAAATTGTTGTTAATGAACCTTGGATTGAAAGTATGGACCAGTATCACGTACTGTTTTTCCCAGACCCACAAAATGTTCTTCTTCATTGCCCACCTAATCATCCCAAATCTTATTTATTTCTGGGACACATTCAGTTAGGACAACAATATATTCTTATCAGTTCCAGTTTCAAATTGTTCGGCACTCATGATCATTATTTGGGACAAATTGATAGAACTATCCCGAGTTTAGGACGAATTCCCCAAAACATCAACTTACCAATCATCGATGAAGTAAAGATCCAATATCTTCCATCTATGGTTCAGAACGATCTAGATTCTACAATAGATGTTCTGGCTTTTGAGTCCACGGGGAAAATGAAACACGAAATGTTCCCAAGTGCACTTTCGTGTAATAATCTCATCATCAGGGGAGACACAAGAGAGAAATATAACAGTCAGTTGATATATATCTAAGACATGAAGCTAGGACGCCATTTGGTTGCATCTATAAAGTGCCTTGTGGAAACTGTGATAAATTTTATGCTGGTCAGACTGGTAAGGATTTTTCTGTTAGACTTAAGCAATATAAATATAGTATAAGAACGGGACAAGAATCAAATGCCTTATTTAATCATGTTAAAAACTATGATCATTGTATTGACTGGAGTAACGCTATCTCAGTTATTGACTCTAACTCTGTTACCAAGAAAAATATCATTGAATCTTTTATAATCAAATACACAAAGAATTATAATCTTAATATTAGTGATGGTCTATACAAATTAGATAAGTTTATTGTTGATAAGTTTTGTAAAATGATAAGTTTATGAACGCTCGTTGTATGTTTTGGACAATCACATGTTTACCAAATGGCGTCCTAGCTTCGTCTCTTCGATGTATATCAACTGACTGTTATATTTCTCTATTGTGTCTCCCCTGATAATGTGATTATTACACGAAAGTGCACTTGGGAACTTTTCATGTTTCATTTTCCCCGTGGACTCATAGGAATATATATATATACACACACATATATATATATATATATATATATATATATATATATATATATATATATATATATATATATATATATATATATATATATATATATATATATATATATATATATATGATAGAGTGGCAGATATAGGGTGTCTTGGTCGAGGTGGTGTGCAAAGTGAGAGAGTTAGGGAAAATGATTTGGTAAACAGAGAAGAGGTAGTAAAAGCTTTGCGGAAGATGAAAGCCGGCAAGGCAGCAGGTTTGGATGGTATTGCAGTGGAATTTATAAAAAAAGGTGGTGACTGTATTGTTGACTGGTTGCTAAGGTTATTTGATGTATGTATGACTCATGGTGAGGTGCCTGAGGATTGGCGGAATGCGTGCATAGTGCCATTTTACAAAGGCAAAGGGGATACGAGTGAGTGCTCAAATTACAGAGGTATAAGTTTGTTGAGTATTCCTGGTAAATCATATGGGAAGGTATTGATTGAGAGGGTGAAGGCATGTACAGAGCATCAGACTGGGAAAGAGCAGTGTGGTTTCAGAGGTGGTAGAAGATGTGTGGATCAGGTGTTTGCTTTGAAGAATGTATGTGAGAAATACTTAGAAAAGCAAATGGATTTGTATGTAGCATTTATGGATCTGGAGAAGGCATATGATTGAGTTGATAGAGATGCTCTGTGGAAGGTATTAAGAATATATGGGGTGGGAGGCGAGTTGTTAGAAGCAGTGAAAAGTTTTTATCGATGATGTAAGGCATGTGTACGTGTCGGAAGAGAGGAAAGTGACTGGTTCTCAGTGAATGTAGGTTTGCGGCATGGGTGTATGATGTCTCCATGGTTGTTTAATTTTTTTATGGTTGGGGTTGTTAGGGAGGTGAATGCAAGAGCTTTGGAAAGAGGGGCAAGTATGAATTCTGTTGTGGATGAGAGAGCTTGGAAAGTGAGTCAGTTGTTGTTCGCTGATGATACAGCGCTGGTGGCTGATTCATGTGAGAAACTGCAGAAGCTGGTGACTGAGTTTGGTAAAGTGTGTGAAAGAAGAAAGTTAAGAGTAAATGTGAATAAGAGCAAGGTTATTAGGTACAGTAGGGTTGAGGGTCAAGTCAATTGGGAGGTAAGTTTGAATGGAGAAAAACTGGAGGAAGTAAAGTGTTTTAGATATCTGGGAGTGGATCTGGCAGCGGATGGAACCATGGAAGCGGAAGTGAATCATAGGGTGGGGGAGGGGGCGAAAATCCTGGGAACATTGAAGAATGTGTGGAATTCGAGAACATTATCTCGGAAGGCAAAGGTAGGTCTGTACACATTTATTATACAACTATATATAATTCATATTATATACATTACCACATTTCCTGCACTTTCCATCACAAATTTGCCGAGGTCATAACCTTGTAGTTACCATTACCTTACAACCTTAAGGATGGTGGTCTACAATACCTCTAGATTGATGGAGAAAACGAAAAGTTTAGTTTTACTATTAAGACCACAGAAATGCGGTAATACCACTTCACTACCACTAACTACTAGTTATTTGACTTATTGATTTTTACGGCTAAGATTTTCATCCTCTGAGCGAAGCCATACAATAATCGTCCTTATCTACTCTGAGCATTGGATATCCTCCTGATGATCAAGATTGCTGTTTTGGTTGTCCGTTTCCCTTGTTACTGCTGCGCCTCACTGCACACCTTACATGAGTGCCTTCCACAGTATTAGGGACAGCTGTTGGGCCTCACTGTAGCTACTTCTGGGACGGTTGCCAATCTTCCTCGTATTCCCTCATGACCACAGCGCCAAACCGACTCCCGCCATCAGGCCGAGACGCACAAACATTTCTGACAAAATTGAGACAACCGCTGTCGCGTCAGTTTTGACATCAAGTAAATTTATACGACAATTACGTTCAAGATGCTTGGTTTTTCGTTCATGGATTGAACAGAAGCAACCAACGATGGTTGCTACTGCCCAATCCATGAAGTCCCCCCCACCACGAAAAGGTAACCAAGCTTCGGGGGGGATGGGTGTTTACCCTGACGCCAACGGAGAAACTCAATATTAGTGCAGAGATCTTTTCCTCGGTAAAGAAAGTGTAGCCGGACTCCGCCCTCATGAGGTTACTGCACGACAGCAAAGATCACCCTTTGGTAGGCTGTGCTATAGGCAGCACAGCTCCGTCAAAGATCTCACTCCATAAGTGAACTTATATAGATTCCTTTTTGAACATTTTGTCTTGTCTATAAGGAACTCATCCGTTCTTCTCCAGTGAAAGCAAAAAATCATCGAGAAATTCATTTGTCTTCTCAATATCAGGATCTTGTGGCTCTGTGTGGGGGACGGGGCTGGTAGTCTCTGTGACTGGTTGTGTCTGGGGAGCGGGGCTGGTGGTCTCTGTGACTTGCTGTGTCTGGGAAGCGGGGCTGGTGGTCTCAGTGACTGGCTGTGTCTGGAGATCAGGGGAAGTTTTGGGTATAAATTTCAATATACTGTGAGCGATATCGTC
Source organism: Panulirus ornatus (assembly GCF_036320965.1). Classification (NCBI taxonomy): domain Eukaryota; kingdom Metazoa; phylum Arthropoda; class Malacostraca; order Decapoda; family Palinuridae; genus Panulirus; species Panulirus ornatus. The sequence goes on along the minus strand of NC_092293.1, from coordinate 14,722,995 downwards.
TCTCAACCGATTCCTCTCGATCTTCTCTTGCACGGCCTTCATGATGCGTTTGGGCGGCTTTCTCCATTTTCTTTGCATTTCAGTTGGTGATCCTGCGCCATCGAGCCACATGATACCAGAATAGTATCGTTCCTGTTTCCCAACGGGTCCAATCTTGGTGTCACACATGATGCCGAGTGAACCCAAATGGCGGCCGATGTTTACGTTGGAAGCCACGGGCTCGTTATGTATCTTGCAGTAACTTTCATACCGTTGCTGCAGCTCTTTCCTGCTGATAAGGTACCGCTTCATAGTAATAGTCTTTCCCTTCATTTGAACAAAGGTATTCATGAAACTAACAAAGGAAGCCTTTCCTTTGTAATCCCGTTTGTAGTAACAGAAGGCCATTGAAGACGTGGATTGGGTCAGGCGAAGTTACACAGACTAACAAGATAGTCCTATAACCAATGGTCCTGTATCAGCACTGAACTCGAAGTACTTCAGAACGACAATTTCAACCCAGGGCTGGAGGGCCAATTGATGATATTCTCACGTCTTGCTCAACCAAGTAACCTCGGTTAGACCTTGTTTATATTTAAATATAGTAAAGTTAATATAGTGAAACTTGATGATTCTATTTATATGTAAGTTGCAATGTAGTTTGTATATATATATATATATATATATATATATATATATATATATATATATATATATATATATATATATATATATATATATATATATATATATATATATATATATATATTTCTTTTTTTTTTTCATTTTTTTCAATAATGGATGGAACTTGGCTCCTAAGGTGATTTTGTTGTTGGAGTGGGACCTCCAGCCATTCTGTCCACCTTTTCCCTTTCTAGACATGTGGTGGTGCATTGGGTAGTGTGGCAACCTTCGTCTTTATCTTTTTGGGTGCAGGCTTGCAAACCTCGTGGAGAAGTTGTGGGGTTTGCTTCTTTGCTGCACCCGACATAGCCATCTGGGCGTAGCTATCTACCCGGGCTGGTGGGTCAGCCAGCATAGCTACACGCTCACTCGGTACCTGGGCTGGTGGACGAGCAGCCTTCCTTTCTTCCATGGCCACAGTCTGCCTAACGACCTGGGGTAGTGGAGCAGCCATCCTTACTACCACCCAGGTTGGTTGGGCAGCCTTCTTTCGTTTCTTTGCTACACCCTTCTGGTTGGGCTGGTTGGCAACCTTCTTTTTCCTCTTCTTCCATACAACCTGCCAACCGAATTCGTCTGCTGGTGGGTCCGTTTCTTTCATGGATACAACCTCTGTAGCCACTTGGGCTGGCCGGTCAACCTTCGGTTGTAGGTAAAAGTATATATATAGAATAATGTGGTTATCATCAGCAGCCAGAGGCCATTCCTCCCTCCTTGCCTGCAGAGTTCTTGATTTTCTGGAAAGTTCTACGAGATTCTGGTAAGATAAATACCATTGAGAGGACGTTGTTAGGGGACAGTCAGGTTCAGTTTAGAGTTGGTTGTGGGATGGTCCTTTTACTGTGTCGTATCAGCCAGATGGGTATTTCTTTTCACAATTTTCGTTAAAGTTTGTTTTCTAGAAGCATAATCTAGAACACTATTTTCCATATGTTTATCATTTTTGTTGTTATAGTTTCATTATCATCATTAGTTTTGTTATTGTTGATGTTTAGATATTTGATGTTATGTTTGTGATTCCCGTGGAAGCGTCTGACATCTTGCTAGAAGACTTTCTGGTCACAATATTTCTGCACTGGGGAGTTGATCGTATTCTTTTATTGCAGGTTTTGTTATTATCTTGCTTTACATTAAGGTCTACTGGAGGTTTTCCCAATGCTGGTTGAACATATGTCCAGCAACAGGAGATAGCGTAAGATACAGTATTGATGAGACTTATCTATCAATATACCTATCTAAATATCGCTCTATCAGTCTATCAATCTAACTTTTTATCTATCTATATATCTATCTTTATCTGAAAGTCAACAATAATAGAATCATTGATATATGAAGTATAACAACGTCCTCTCATTGGCAATTATCTCACCAGAATCTTCTAGAACCTTCCAGAAAACTATGGTTTTCTAGAAGGTTCTCGAAGATTCTGGGTAGGAACTGCCATTGAGAGGACGTAGTTATACGTATCATTAATGATATTATTGTTGACTTTCTGATTTAGAAAGGTAGATAGATAGATAGATAGATAGATAGGTAAAAAACAGATATTAGATAGATCGATAGATACGTAATGCTGTATATATCAACTTTCACAGAAATCAGTGATATCTGCTTTATTCTGCAAGAAGTACATGTACATGGATGTAGTGATAATATGGGTTAGGTATAAGACCAGTCGTGTTGAGATTGTAGTGAATGTGACCATTGACTTCAACCTTAATAGCGTAGTGAAGATAAAGTTGTAGTGAAGATAAATCTTGAAGTGACTCATAAGGTTGTTGTGAGTACAAGGATGCATCGTAAATGAGTACTTCCTACCTGAAAGTCAACAATTACAAAATTGATCAAGTATAACAACATCCTCGGACAACCAACTACAAACACCAACCATAGAGTGAACCTGACTGTCATCTAACGACGACCTCTCAAAGGTAATGATCTTACCAGAATCTTCGAGAGCCTTCTAGAAAACCTTGAACCCTGCAGGCAGGGAGGGAGGAATGGCCTCTGGTTGATTATATGTAAAACATTTAGATGAAATCACATCTTTTCTTATCAGGTCCCATGGTGTAAGGGTTAGCACTCTGGACTCTGGATCCAGCAATCCGAATTGGAATCTCGGTGGGACCTCATCTTTTCAGTTTTCTTAGAAACTGATGATGGAACTGAGCCATATAGTTGACCTTCGATGGACATATATTTCTTACGGCCCACCATTTTATTTAAGTATGAAGATCTCACGGCAGAGAGGAAACGTGTGATATTAAGAACCAAAAGCCGCAATTGCCCTCATGGTAATGGTCGACATGTTTGCAGACAGATGACACAGACATGTGAGAAGTTAGACAAATATGGACGTTCCTGGTTGCTGTATAGCCTAGGTTTATTATCAATTGTAATGAAGGAGAAATGTTGCACATTATTCCACACCTTTTTATTTAGGCTAGGTTAGGCTAGGATGACTAGGGTCCATAACGTAACAGAGCTGGGAAATGCATCATATCGGATCTGTATTTGTGCAAAATGGCGCAAGTTTGTGGAAGTGATTTACGCAATGCCGGAGAGAATCCACCTCCACCAGAAATAATGTCTCAGACCATACAATATCTGCTGTTGGACGAGCAGGGAACATTAGACCAATATATTCCTGTAGTTTGCTGCTCTTCCCAAACACGCAGCAAGACATTCGTAAAAGCGTTAAACTGAACTTTTCCATCGGTTTTCATATCTTTAATTACTTACACTAGTTCCAACAGATGGAAAAAATCATTTGAAAAATCAGAAATTATTTGCCTATAAAAAGCATTTTGATCGATCGTACCAAATATTCAATTATTTCTGTACCCGACAAAATATTCAGTCACTCCTATATCCGACATTTTTCCTGCTGGCTGGTGCCGTTAAAGCCATATGGTAATTTACCGCAATTAGATTATCTATATATTCTTCTATATGGAATGGCTCAGCGTGAAGAAACATATATATTTTCACTAAATCCTCCTCTTCACTACACTCCCATCTTCACTACATAGTTCTAACACATCTTGACTACACCATTGTATGACCACATTGTGTTCTTATCTTCACCACAGCCTCGGCAAAATTGATGTTTTCTTTACACATCAGGGTAGATGGCCATCTTTATGATGACAGAGAACACACATAACATATCAAACCACTTATCTTTAGTCAATTTAATCTAATTTCTGCTGATAAAACGAATTATAATGACAATCCTTGTGTTCTGTGACAGGACATTGTACGGGTGAAGGAACTGTTGTCAGGCACATGTATTAAACTATTGAGAAATAAACTTAACTGTATTAAAGTACTGACTTCACTATATTAGACTTCTCTATATTAAGCTATGCTAGGATATGATCAGTTCCCAGGGTATATAAGGGCGGGAGCCGGGCCGAGAGCATCATTTGAGCTGTGACCTCTGTCGAGTGAACATCTCTGCTCCGCCTTGCAAGCTCCCTCAACCTTTCCTCGAACACTTCAATATAATAATGTTCACCAAGGAGGTAGGACGATCCTCCTTTGTCCAGGAGATGGAATTTGGATATGCCCATGTATTTGACATGGGCTATGGCTGTGTGGACATGGAAGTGGAATACCCAGACGTGGAAGTGATGGATGGAGTGGAACTTGGCTGTGTGGATATGGAGGTGGAATACCCAGACGTTGAAGAGATGGATGGAGTGGATTTGGTGGAATACCCGGACGTGGAAGTCATGGATGGAGTGGAATTTGGCTGTGTGGATATGGAGGTGGAATACCCAGGAGTGGAATTGGAGGAAATGGAATATGGGTGAAGCTGGTATGAACGCCATATGGATTTGGTGAAGGTTGACCTCGTAATGTGTTGACGTAAAATAGGTCAACCACTGTGACCATGTGGCGGGGAGGGCCACATCCACCAACTACGAAGAGAGCCCCACCAAGGAGAAGTATCCTGGCCCACACGACCTACCAGACCCACCATCCATGAGGAAATGCAGCCCACCCCACTTGTCAGGCCCACCTTCAGGGAGACATGGCAGGTCTCAAGACCTGTCAGGCCCACCATTCAAGACCGACTTGGTCCCTCAACATATGCCAGGCCCAGCGTTCTAGATCGACTGGGACCAATAACACATGACATGTCCTACGTTACAGACCGACTGCACTCCGCACCACGTACGGGCGTTAAAAGGCGTGTCGAGATGACACACGCTCCCCGTGCCAAAAGATTCAGTTGGTGAGGAACCTGAGTTCTTTCTTCCTGCTGGTGCTGGAGGAGAACCCGGCCCTAGAGTGGACACTGGAGGCGTGTTTGTGTTTGTGTTTGGGTTATCACTAAGGAACCAACACAAAGACAACTTTAGTTTCGCCCCGCCAAGGATTACGTTAATCTGGCGGAAGTCTGGCTTTCTCCCAGTAGTGGATGACACATAATTCATTTTTCAAGATTAAGGAAAGTTATAATAAAAATATTGTATTGAGTTTCTCCGTTGGCGTCAGGGTAAACACCCATCCCCCCCGAAGCTTGGTTACCTTTCCGTGGTGGGGGGGACTTCATGGATTGGGCAGTAGCAACCATCGTTGGTTGCTTCTGTTCAATCCATGAACGAAAAACCAAGCATCTTGAACGTAATTGTCGTATAAATTCACTTGGTGTCAAAACTGACGCGAAAGTGGTTGTCTCAATTTTGTCAGAAATGTTTGTGCGTTTCGGCCTGATGGCGGGAGTCGGTTTGGCGCTGTGGTCATGAGGGAATACGAGGAAGATTGGCAACCGTCCCAGAAGTAGCTACAGTGAGGCCCAGCAGCTGTCCCTAATACTGTGGAAGGCACTCATGTAAGGTGTGCAGTGAGGCGCACCAGTAACAAGGGAAACGGACAACCAAAACAGCAATCTTGATCATCAGGAGGCTATCCAATGCTCAGAGTAGATAAGGACGATTATTGTATGGCTTCGCTCAGAGGATGAAAATAGTATACAAGCTAGGCTTTTAAAGTGTCTCAAATCTATGGAGAATAAACAAAAATCTATGAAACTATTTCTCATAATATAGTAACCTGTAATGAGGTTAGTGATTTTGTATATTTTATGCAACCTACGTTAACAAAGTTGATCAGGGATTGGCCATATATATATATATATATATATATATATATATATATATATATATATATATATATATATATATATATATATATATATATATATATATATATATATGCTTAGATAAATAGGGGAGAAAGAATACTTCCCACGTATTCCCTGCGTGTCGTAAAAGGCGACTAAAAGGGGAGGGAGCGGGGGGCTGGAAATCCTCCCCTCTCGTTTTTTTTTTAATTTTCCAAAAGAAGGAACAGAGAATTGGGCCAGGGGAGGGTATTCCCTCAAAGGCCCAGTCCTCTGTTCTTAACGCTACCTCGCTAATTCGGGAAATGGCGAATAGTTTGAAAGAAAGAAAGAATATATATATATATATATATATATATATATATATATATATATATATATATATATATATATATATATATATATATATATATATATATATATATGTATATATATATATATATATATATATATATATATATATATATATATATATTTTTATTTGTTTTTTTTTTTGCTTTGTCGCTGTCTCCCGCGTCTGCGAGGTAGCGCAAGGAAACAGACGAAAGAAATGGCCCAACCCACCCCCATACACATGTATATACATACGTCCACACACGCAAATATACATACCTACACAGCTTTCCATGGTTTACCGCAGACGCTTCACATGCCTTGATTCAATCCACTGACAGCACGTCAACCCCGGGCATTGTTGGAACCACTATTCCTTCAAACATACCCATTTTTGCTTTCCGAGATAATGTTCTCGACTTCCACACATTCTTCAAGGCTCCCAGAATTTTCGCCCCCTCCCCCACCCTATGATCCACTTCCGCTTCCATGTTTCCATCCGCTGCCAGATCCACTCCCAGATATCTAAAACACTTCACTTCCTCCAGTTTTTCTCCATTCAAACTCACCTCCCAATTGACTTGACCCTCAACCCTACTGTACCTAATAACCTTGCTCTTATTCACATTTACTCTTAACTTTCTTCTTTCACACACTTTACCAAACTCAGTCGCCAGCTTCTGCAGTTTCTCACATGAATCAGCCACCAGCGCTGTATCATCAGTGAACAACAACTGACTCACTTCCCAATCTCTCTCATCCCCAACAGACTTCATCCTTGCCCCTCTTTCCAAAACTCTTGCATTCACCTCCCTAACAACCCCATCCATAAACAAATTAAACAACCATGGAGACATCACACACCCCTGCCGCAAACCTACATTCACTGAGATCCAATATATATATCATCTTGGTGTATGGGAAGGCCATATGGGAGACGGAGAGAGAGGCAGGAGTAGGAGAGAAATGATCAAACCTTCCCGCTTGTTCATAGTTGCTGCCTGAAATTTGTCTTCTGATAGTTCTACAGTTTTTGTTTGTGTTTGTTATACTAATTAGTAACAGAAGAAAATTGTAATATAATGATTAAAGAAAATTATAGTAATTATAATTTAGAATTGTTATAGGTCAAGATTTGTACGTGAAGCGGAAGACCAAAATATGGTACGGGTCAGCCATTCGTGAGTGTAAGCGACAGCTATTGATAGTTACTGGCTTTAATCTATGATCATTTATGATATCTATTTTTTACTTTTGTGTTAGCTGTTTTAAGTATTTGTTTTGTTTGCAGACTAAAACTTCTCTTATATGTTATTGTTTCTTGGGAAATTCTAGTTAATCGAGACGTTCATAAAGAATTATTTTTGGTCAGTTTGTTTTGTTTGAACAGACATGCATGATGGTAAGGGACAGAATAAAAGTTACGGTTTGTTTATATTTGTTATTATTGATTAGTACTTTTCTTTTCATTTCTAACATTAGCTGTTTAAAGTGTTTGTGTTGTATTTAGACAAAGTTCTTTTTCAAATCTTATTGATTACCACATGAAAGCTAGGCTCTCTAAGTGTCAAGCAAACAATATGTGATATTTTGAGTTAAGTCGAGGTGCTATTTACCACTGGCGTTTAGATATTTGGGACCCTTGGGGATAGATTTGCCAAGATTATCACGGCCAAATTGACTGGATGGCAACCTAGGAGCTAGGCAGAATTGGATATCATAAAAACCCTAAACAGTCGGTGGTTCCTGGGGCCTACCCTCCATCCTCTTGTAACTACGCTGCTGATTACCATTTTGTTCTTTATATTTTTCAGAGGAACAAGACACTTCTGCATCTCTGTAAAGTTAAGGCCTCATTGATATTAATTCTTCAGATATTATCTGCAGTAAAAGGTAAAGGTGACAAGTTACTTTGCTCTTCTTCATAATGGGTCTCCCCTGATGTTTTCAATTAATGTTTAGCCTACCTAAATTTTCCATTCGAACTAATATATTTGGATGGTGTACGCAGACTGTAATTTGAAAGGAATGGCCTCGCTGAGCCCCAAGATGACCCTGTTTAAGAGAATACTTTTATTGTAAAGTAAAAATGTCGTACAAGATGTAAATCATTTCCAAAGCTTTTCTCTTTTCCTCATGTTGCCACATTAAACTATTTAGTTGAGCTAGTTTGTTTTTCCTTGAAACTGCATGAAATATTCATATGTGTGTAACTATGATTATTCCATTGATAATTTTATTTCATGGATTTTCCATGCTTTATGCTGTTATCTATCTTCTTGTGTTTAATTACTTCATTCTGGTACCAGTTTTCACAACACATTATGTACTTTTGATTCTTATATTTGGACTCCAGTTTATTCTTGCATTATGGCTTCACCAGTCTAGCGACAACAAAATTGGCTGTAATATTACTAATCCATGTAAACTGTTTCATTGTTTATCTTTGCTATGTACTGTACACCTCCAGTTGCCTTTTTTTTGTACCTTGCATCAAACCAATAATTTTCATATGTATTCCTCTCAGTGTTATTGTTTACCAGTAAATTAGTTTATGTACATGATTGCAGTCAGTTTTGTGTTTAAGGTTATTATATTTCTAGTCCTGGACATTTTAGTGCTGTGTGTTCCATATGTTATCTTCAGCTTCTATGTTAGAGGCTATTTTTGTTTCTTATTTGATATATTATATATGGAGAGTCTTCCTACGATCATAACATTATGTTTGTATTAAACCATGTTCACAGCTCCCTTATCGACTGCCACTGTGGTGTTGTGTGTTTTAGTTATCAGTTTTGTTTCTTGAATTAGACCATCGTTGGGATATTGATTTCATCCCATATTTCTACTCCTTGTATATTTCGACATGAAGGATATTATATGGGAAATCTATACTGCCATAACCTTAACAACAATATTGTTTTCCTTTAGTAAGCTTAACAATATTATTTTTCATTTAATGAGCTTAGCAATATCTTTTTCCCATTGGTGTGATTGACAATATTTTTTTCCCTTTACCATTGCTCTTACTACGTCTCTTCAGAAAACTAGTATAAAAATGGTATTTTCACTTTCAAAGTAATGTAATGACATAACGACTAAAAGATCTGATAACATACCAACCTCTGTAAAGTTAACAGGTGATCAATTTGAGACATGTCATTCACTGGTGTAAAGTTAATTTTTGTACAGTGTGTTATTTAAGGTTATACTCAGGCATCTGAAGAATTCACACATATGTGTTAACTACAGGGAGGTAATGACCAGGTCATCTAACTACTAATTTCAGCTTATGACATGGGTTCATAGTGCCAATTATATCAAAAAGCACTACTACAATTTGTGCTTTAACTACAGTCAGTGGTATCACCTCCACTGTACATCACTGTCATCCACTGGAGACTACTCAGAACACTGGACGTACAGCAGCCATTCAGAAAATAACTTACAAAACTCCGTCACAAACACCTTCACCTCGAGCCCAAATTTCCAATAAACAGCATTACAGAATGCGCATTTTCAGTCTTCACAAATAGATCATTCTACGCCACAGAACTGCAATGACAAACTAAAGATTTTGCAATTCGGTGCTAGTAATGATAAGAACAAATACACAGAAATTCTCAGCTAATTAAGAGAATGCAGTATCCTTGTAGTACTCATCTAAGAAGCTAGTCTCACATCCAGATCCCACAGCTGTAAGAAATAACAGACAAAGAGTAGGTACTCATAACACTTATCCACCAAACCAAAATTTTCTCCACAACTGACACCATACAACAGCTCACAGACAACAACAATATCCTATAAACACAGTACTAGGTGCAAGATAATCAACATGTGCATACCTCCTCACTCTACATACCCCATAAGATACACTACCCAACAGCAGAACCTCGGTAAGATGCTACCATTATTAAAGATTTGAATGTCCACTTTGTTCAGCATTCACACTTATGATCTCTGAGGTGAATTTCTTCAACTGTAACTTCTCAGTATACTTAACCTATGCAACCAACCAACCAACCAGACTCCTAGTCCACCAGCTCCTGCAGCTAACTTTGTGAAACAACATTCTGCTCACACCAGCATTACATGGAAGGATGCTACGGCAACCATCCTCTGACCACTTACCCATCCTGAGCACACTCCATCCAGCTCACCCAGTCAATACAAAAGACAGCTACCTGGGTCAGAGGAGTGCAACGTGACGACCACCTGAGTGCTGGATCACTAAACAGGCGTCACTAACCCTCCAGATACCCAGGCGGTTAGTACTGGTAATATACGTCCCTGGTTGTTAGCTTCCTACAAACTACTACCTACTCCCATAAATTACACACATCGTAAAGTAAAGAAACCACCTTACACATAACCACTCATCATTGATAGAAATCAGAGATCAAATCAATATTCTTAAATAAATCTATCATTAACCTAATCATATAGAGGCAAACAGATAACTGGCACTCCTTTATCAACACAGTGAACCGAAAGACCCACATCACCACTCGTCTCACTAGTCCTCACTCATGAAGCACACCTGACTCATCACAGTAAAATCCATTGTCACAAAGAACTTACAAACATACTCATGAGATACTTCTCAAAAATTACCCACAAACCAATCTCGCCTTTAAAAAGGAAAAGTGTGAAAAATCTACCCAAAATCCATTCAGAGACAATCGCCCACGTACCCTTCACTCCCACTAATACAAACAGTGCCTTTAAAATATTAGGGAACTTTCCTCCTACAGACCTTAATAATGTAACAGACTTTCACATGAAACACTATGGTCCATTTGCTAATGGGTTTGGAAGCCTCTCACCAACATGCTCTTGAACTGGCCCAAATGCAGCAGTCACACAACCAGTCTTCCACCACCTAAAACAGTGTTCCTGGACAGAAGTCCCACAGACTTTACATATGCAATGAAAATAGATAATTAAGGTTTGTCGTAGTCATTAATAATGTTAAAATTCTTAGTGTTCTGATGTTATTTAGCCTAGATTTTGTGAGTCTATTTAGCGTATGTGAGCACAATAAAAAAAAATGGGTAGAAAGGATAACAATCTGACCTCAACAGGAAATATGTAAACATTGTGTTAGGGATGAATGTTTCACAATCAAAGGTTCAGCTAAGGATTTAAAAACTTCCATTAGTTTCTTATATATTAGATGTCCTCGCTGCTCTGATATCTAGAAACTGTACCTTTGATAGAGATTATATCTTAACATTCTTTCAGTTCTATGTAGCCCTTAAACTTGCACCTTTAAAATGCATTTTTGTTGCTTAACATTCTGTTTGGTGACTTTCCAAGGCATATTTGAAGGCAAGTCTGCCTCAACATTGATGGATCTATTAGGTCTTGCAGAACAACAGATGCTGCTGTCCTCAAGGCAAATGACCTGTAAGTAGAGAAGGTCAAGAATCATTGTTTAAGCTTGTATTTAAGAGAATTGATATGATATACAGTTTGTTGTGCAACTATGTAGCTATTTTCCTGACAGTGGAAAGTATAATCGGTTTATTTTTCAGAAATCAGTTTGATGAATCCTGCCCTGAGCCCTTGCTTGCTTAATTCAAAATGAAACGCCTTAATATGTTGCAGCAAATAATGGAGAAGGCTTACACGCACTTAAGCATACAGATGCTTGACTAGGAAGCATCATAATTTCTAGAAACTGCCAATCCCTCCTCAGAAAAGTCAGCAGACCCTGCAGTCTCAGCCATCTTGTTTAGACCAACAACCCAACTATTCCAAGGTCAAACATAAATGAAACTTTTCTCTGTGATGTGAAAATTCCTGCAGCAATGTAGAACTCTCAGAGCTATGTTGTAAATGTTCGTGGTAAAGGCTACTTTAAAATGTCATACAAGTTGTAGGGGTTTCATATGATGAATCTTTTTTCATATTCAAAGGAGTAAGTGGCTCTTAAAATAGTGAAGGATCCCTTTTTTTCGGTTTCTTTGAGAAAAAAGACTTGTCTGCTACTGCTGGCATCATGCCACGCCTGTTTTATGCTGAACTATCATAACATTGTCATATTGACAGAGCAATATGGAGGCTTTAAATACTATGATTTACTTGCACACATACGGGAATCACTAGCAGGGCGCAGCTGGCTATCTAGTGGTGTGCTCACCACCCAACAGTACCAAATAATTTCCTGTCAAGTGGAAAAATGAAACTCTGATCTAACATTTCTCACAGAAACTGAAAACAAGGTGTAGGGAAATGGAATGACAGTGGTCAAAGATAAGAGAAAATGAATTATACTGTAGCATGACAGGCATGAAAGAGCTGGTCTTCAGAAGAGTTAAAACAGAGATTTTATCAGGAATACAATATAAATCTTAAAGTAGAGCTTACAAAAATCCTATAAGGTAACTTGCAATAAGTATGATCTTAGAGCACATAATAATCACAATCCAACCAGGTGTAGCTCTCAAAAACCAATGAGGTAGCAAAGTTGAATAACAATACAAAGGCTAACTAAACAATGTGCAAAGGTGAATAAAAATAATATTCAGGTATAGGATTTTTGTAAGCTCTACAGTAAATTTGATGGAAGGTACTAAATTGTTAAGGAATGGGGGAAATATTTGTAAATTTTCATTTGTTCGTCAAACACAAAGAACATCATCTACAAACCTAAACCAAATTGCATTAGAAGGTAAGATATCCTTTAGTAATTTTGTTTCAGAAAATTCCATATAAAGATTACTTAGTACAGGTGAAAGAGGGTTATCCATTGCCATACCAAATTTTTGAGCATAATAATCTCCATTGAATTGAAATACACAGTCTTTTATACACAATTTTATCAGTTCAATGAAATTTGACTTTTAAGCAGGTAAATGAATATCATCCAAGACATCAAATAAATATTCTAAAAGGTCATCAACCGGAACTTTAGTGGAAAGTGAGGAAACATCAAAGCTGACTAGTTTAAAATCAAAATTAACATTGATATTGTTTAGCCTGTTGACTAAATCTACATTGTTCATGATATTAGAATTTGATACCTTACCCAATAAAGGGCTTAAGAAAGAAACTAACCATTTTGACAATTCATATGTGATGGAGCCTACTGAACTCACTATAGGTCTTGCTGGAAAATTCTGTTTACGTGTTTTGATAAGTCCATACATATATGGCAATGAAGGGGACAAAGATGACAAACTTTTGATAAGAGAGATGTTACCTTTCAACAACAACTTCATTTCTTTATTGAAATGAGAATTAACTGCTTTTAAGGGAGTTTTACTAAGTTTAGAATATGTTGTGTCATCATTTAGATCATTCATTTTAGATAAATAGTTACTTTTGTCTAAAATCACAACAGAGTTAGACTTATCTGCTTTAGTAATATGTATATCCTTGTCTTTCTTTAAGGTGTTAATAGCTCTTATGAATCTTTTAGGGCAATTAGCTTCCACTGGTTTTGACAAACTGGCATACACTAAACCCTTACAGATATTAATTTCATCTTTACTTAAATTACTGTATTTTTCTAAATTACAAGAAGACTTTGTGACATCAACACAGCTGGCTTCCCTGTCAGAGCACACAAAACAAACCATAGCCTAATGCACACAAGGAATCTTTATCTAGTTTATTAGGTAGGTTTACCACAAAAGATGGGTTTGTGTTCTTGGTCCAGTCGCTGTTATCAATAAGATGGTCCAACTTACAATTTAGTGACACTTGTAGCCTATTGCATTCTTTCCTTAATTTATCATAGCAATAGTCCAACATCCGGTTCTTCCAGTGTGTCGGTATTGCCATTTGAAAGGCACGTTTCTTCTCTCTTGAAATGCGAAAAGCCTCCTCCATTTCAAGTTTCTTTAATTCAATGTTTTTCTTTAAAATAATATTTTGGAATTGGTCAAATCGTCGACCAGACAGCTGAAACAAACGTTGAGGTAGGACAGATCTTGGCATCCTTTCTTCATCAAGGCATTTCCTAAGGAATCCAAATCGTAACTTCAGTTGGTAAGCCTTGATTAGCGATTTGGAGAAAGCAGTAACGAAAGAGAAACTCCAGGACAGCTTGTAGAGAAGAAATAGAAGAGCCGTGTGGAATCCATGTTGGAAAGGATCACAATTTTGCGCGTCATCAAGATATTCCTATGAGTCCACGGGGAAAATGAAACACGATAAGCTCCCAAGTGCACTTTCGTGTATTAATCACATCATCAGGGGAGACACAAGAGAGAAATATGTCAGTTGATATACATCGAAGAGACGAAGCTAAGAGCCATTTGGTAAACATGTGATTGTCCAAAACATACAACGAGCGTTCATAAACTTATCATTTTACAAATTCTATCAACAATAAAGTTATCTAATTTGTGTAGACCATCACTAATATTAAGATTATAATTCTTTGTGTACTTAATAATAGAAGATTCAATGATATTCCTCTTGGTAACAGAGTTAGAGTTAATAACTGAGATGGCGTTACTCCAGTCAATACAATGATCATAGTTTTTAACGTGATTAAACAAGGCAGATAAGTCTAACTCTGTTGTGATTTTAGACAATAGTAACTATTTATCTAAAATGAATGATCTTTTAAATGATGACACAACATATTGTAAACTTAGTAAAAATCCCTTAAAAGCAGTTAATTCTCATTTCAATAAAAAAATGAAGTTGCTGTTGAAAGGTAACATTTCTCTCATCAAAAGTTTGTCATCTTTGTCCCCTTCATTGCCATATATGTATGGACTTATCAAAACACATAAACAGAGTTTTCCAGCAAGACCTATAGTGAGTTCAGTAGGCTCCATCACATATGAATTGTCAAAATGGTTAGTTTTTTTATCAATCCCTTTATTGGGTAAGGTATCAAATTCTGATATAATGAACAATGTAGATTTAGTCAACAAGCTAAACAATATCAATGTTGATTTTGATTTTAAACTAGTCAGCTTTGATGTTTCCTCACTTTTCGCTAAAGTTCCAGTTGATGACCTTTTAGAATATTTATTTGATGTCTTGGATGATATTCATTTACCTGCTTCAAAGTCTAATTTCATTGAACTGATAAAATTGTGTATAAAAGACTGTGTATTTCAACTTAATGGAGATTATTATGCTCAAAAATTTGGTATGGCAATGGGTAACCCTCTTTCACCTGTACTAAGTAATCTTTATATGGAATTTTCTGAAACAAAATTACCAAAGGATATCTTACCTTCTAATGCAATTTGGTTTAGGTATGTAGATGATGTTCTTTGTGTTTGGCCAACAAATGAAAATTTACAAATATTTCTCCCCTTACTTAACAATTTAGTACCTTCCATCAAATTTACTGTAGAAAAATGAAAATAATGGTATGTTACTATTTCCAGATTCCATGATCCATAGACAAGGAAACAAGTTTAAGTTTAGCATATACAGGAAACCCACCAATGTATGCTCATATATCCATTATTACTCATCTCAACATGATCAATACACCTGCACCCTGAGCCACCGACTCTCGCTCCACTTACAAGAAGGTGGAATCAAACATCATCATGAACAAAAGCATGGAACGAGACTAACGAGGGAGATTATAATGAATAACATCAAAATCATTACTAGTTGTAGTGATCGCAGGAGACTACAGAGATTAGAAGCCATTCACATAAGAGAGGAAGCCGCTGTCATCAACATCCAGACAAACATGACCACAGCCTTATAGCTCTATGATGGCCCGCCAATAGGACGTAGAGCTGATAATGCCTTGTCAAATTCCCGATTGCTCAGATGTGATTAATTACTGTGTTGTTACAAACATTCCATTATACAAAGGAATGTAAAGGTATCCATACAGCAGTGGACCACTGGGTCACTTCGAGGCTGATGGCGATAGTGGAAGATATCAGGAACTCACACATTAGTGTAGTGGAAGATATCAGGAACTCACACATTAGTGCAGTGGAAGATATCAGGAACTCACACATTAGTGTAGTGGAAGATATCAGGAACTCACACATTAGTGTAGTGGAAGATATCAGGAACTCACACATTAGTGTAGTGGAAGATATCAGGAACTCACACATTAGTGTAGTGGAAGGTATCAGGAACTCACACATTAGTGTAGTGGAAGATATCAGGAACTCACACATTAGTGTAGTGGAAGATATCAGGAACTCACACATTAGTGTAGTGGAAGACATACAGATAATCTAAAGATAAACCTGTATATTGTCAGTGTGACTAATGATGAGTCGCAAATAATGTTAGTCTTGAACTTGAAGGTAAATATTTATCAAGTTTATTGTGAAACGTATTTATAATGCTGCTTCCAACCACTCTAACTGGTACATTATTCCATGTTAACAATCATATTGAAGATAAAATACTTCACCTCATCTGAGGTCAAACGTTTGCCCACCATCATTACGACGAGTGACATCAGACATGACGTCATTAGTAGATAGATATCTATACCTCATAGTGATTTTTGTTGGTAATACAGACAGTTAGTTTCGCTCTATTTCCAATGAACGAAACTTTAAAGTAAAATACACACGGTAAAAATGTATCTTCCCGGATGTGTCCAATGAATTCAGAAATGATCAATACGACTCGTGTTGTCTGGGTAGGGTTGGTGAGTGTGAATGTGGACATGTTTCCTCATAATTATGGCAACTCATCTTTATCGTTAATTCCATCGAAATATGAAATCAATATGCAATTCAATATTACAATTTGTCCCAGCATTGGCACGGGGTCATATCATATGATCATGATGAAATTGGCTCATAGTTAGACCTGCCAAGTCTCCTCAAATATGGAATGTTTCTAATTGTTGGATTCACCAGGTCTCCATATGAGTGGTCTGTACCATGACAGGTCGCTAGGTCTATGCTTGGTACGGGCCCTCACCTCAACCCGGCTCTTTATCTGATCTTGACTAACAGGTAGTTTGTTGTTAGGGAGGCTGGCTGCCTGGCTGGCACAGGGCTTTACAATATGACGGATCTCTTTGTACCAGGTAAACATACATGTGTATTATTGGAGTGATCAGAATATCTCCTTTATGACCAAACAATTTAATGGTAGTATTTCGTATAGAGTCAATGTAATGTTGGTATATTTGAAAACATATGAACAGTCATAAAGCCTGAATCCATAGTATATGTCAAACATTAAAGTTATATACATGTTGACTTTTATCATTACCAGTACAACATTGGTGAACTAATGGTCTTCAACCGGCGGTATGCACAACCTCAACAATCAGGAGTTGTTCATTATTTCTGTTATAAAGACTCAGGTACGTCATCCAAGGTAATGATTACTATCTTCTTTACAAGGATCACTTAAACTTGGAATAAAAAGATAATAAATTAAGAACCATATGTATATATATAAACATGGAGATATATGTATCTACTTGAGTCAGACGAATGTGTTATATACTTAAGAATGTGACTGACAACTTAAAGAATAATGTACAAACATTATGGTTAATGTGATAAATGATTTATAATAAATATGTAGTGTGTTGCATTTAAATGGTTTTTAGGAACGAAGGCCTTTTAGCCAGTAAAGATGATAAGAAATTGAAAAAAGTTGTTAAAAGCATCATAATTATAAGCCCCAGAATATATCATCCTCTGGATATCTAAAATAAAATCCATCACAAAATAACTAGGTTAAGACAGGATTCTTTCAGCATTTAAGAAAATATGTACTTTGACTCTCCTTATCTCCTATCATCATTTCTTATGTTTACTTCCAACAAATGTCTTGTATATCATATAAAAATTTGTTATAGGTATTAGGTGAATATTGTCCAGCGACGCGTTGTATAACTCTCTGTTGTCAAAGTTCACCGGTGGAGTAGATCATATATTACAAAGCTGTGTCTATCCACACAGATGTTACACGTCCCAGGTTAAGATATTTCCTTGATATGGCGTTTATCTAACATAGATATGTCTTCTATAAAGATCTGTAAACACGTTCTCCTGCGGGTCGATACCTAACACTTTCGTATTAATCATTTGTAAGTGACCAAGGATTACAAAGTTGTGTCACTTCCCACACTTTGTTTCATTAATCATTCAAACTATATTTGTTTCATCATTGATTTGATCCTTACAATAGATATTTATGTTTGTAATTTTCTTGATCATATCATTAGTCAGTTGAAGTGCACAATACGCTTGTCAACCTGGCCAGTCTACTGTTTTGGTTATATTATTCACAAGGTGTAACAGGACTCCATCCGTCAGCTGTGTCACCACCAGTGACAAGTCATCCTTAGCAAGGCTGTGTCATCTTCAAAGGAGAAATAGTAGACTCGTCGGAAATCTTCTTGCTCAAAGGTGTCCATCATCCCCTGCTCCTGTGTGGAGTGCAGCAGCCACGAAGGTGTAGGAGCGCCATCAAAGGTGTGCTGGTGATGTGTGGTAATAATAATAATACTGTTCACACCATCACCAACAACCATTTCTCAGGTTTTTCTATCCTACTTGTCGTCACTGATGTCTTCCTTGGATGTACATCTTTCTATATTAGATTGTTCCATCTGTTCACACAATAATACGTGGAAAGGATTGTTAGTTGGCTTTAAAGTGGAACATATAAAGGATTTATCACTTACTCACCTTCCATAGGTCGCTGTACGTTTGAATGCACCATTCGTCGTACGAACAGGGTGAGAGCGTGTCTGGTCTCAGAATCATCTTGAACTCCTGGGAAAACTGTTCAAGATGATTCGATTGATGGTTATAACATGACCTTTACCGCAGGTATGACCCTTGCAATCAACAGGGGTGAAAACCTTACTTATATGGGCCAAATATTTAGTGAGCGTGTGTATGACCTTACAAATATCTTCAACAAGTGAAGGTGTTCAAGTATTTTTGATTGGGGATCATGACTAACTTGTTGACTTTATTAACCCTGGCAGTCGATGAGCCACAAGCCCAAATAACCAACCAACCTGGCGATTATTTTAGATGTCTTGCTTCACTGACAATGTAGCACCTGGGTTGAGGCCAAGAACTTGTTACCCTCCTCCTTTCAGTCTGTTTTTCTATCTCTTCCTCACAACACTCCCGAGAACCCTCCAGCAAACTCCACCACACTCCCCTTCCTGCCAAACCCTTCCCTCTACGTCGTCAGTAATCAAGACAGACATTCATAGCTTCATATGCAGCTACCTGCTGGACCTGGACCATCATTTTATGTTGAACTTATGGTTCACATTCTGGCTTCATGACCTTTAGGTGATATATATACATATACATATATATATACATTAGGTGATATATATACATATATACATTCTGTTATACAACTGATGTTACTGTCTGACGTATGTATGGTGCGGCTTGATGACCTTACCTGCTGATGGTCAAACATGTTATCATGTTGCAAATATCGTGATTTGTATGTTTTGTTGTGTGGCACAGATTCTGGTGTAGATATCTTTAATAACCTTTACCAGTTACTATCCAGTATAGTGAACGATAGACAGACTTACGTGTTACAGACTCCGTATGATAAACACCTGACGAATCTCGACACAAACATTTATATGTTGGGTAAGATCAGAGAACGAGTCGTCCAGTGGCAGAACATAAACCTACAACATATAACAACAACAACAACAACAACAACAACAACAACAACAACAAACAACTGTTATGTGAAGATCTAGTTATTCAAAGTGAGATGATCACAAGGAAGTTAGGGATATAGAAGAGTAGGAGTGAGGTATAAGCTGGAGGCGGACCCACCCACCGTGGCTGGTGCTATATAGAGCAGTGAGGGATAACACCATATCTTAACCCCTGGTGATGTGTGAGCTTATAAACACTGGTGGTATTTATGGCGGCCACCAACCAGGAAGTAATGTTCACCAGGTATTGCTCTGCTCTACACTGATCCAACAACTACAAGGATAATGTTGTTATAACCTTCTTGATCATGCTGGTTATAGAAGTATTATAGATACATGTTGGTGACACAAGGATAATGTTGTTATAACCTTCTTGATCATGCTGGTTATAGAAGTATTATAGATACATGTTGGTGACACAAGGATAATGTTGTTATAACCTTCTTGATCATGCTGGCTATAGAAGTATTATAGATACATGTTGGTGACACAAGGATAATGTTGTTATAACCTTCATGATCATGGTGGTTATAGAAGTATTATAGATACATGTTGGTGACACAAGACATTATAATGATGGTTTCCTCTGGTGTCCACAAGTCATCAACTACATACATAACATCAGTCGTAACAACACTATGTATGTAGTCGTGATTACCGTAACATGTGAGTGGCAAGATTGGATGACGTAACGTAACAATATCAGACTTGATCATTCTCAATAGTTTAGGTGGATCATGTAATATTTGGCGTTGCTTCATGTTTTATCAGATGATAAAATGATGGCTGGTCTAATGACCTTCACAAGTCAGTGGTCATTAAGTCCAACACAGCAACCAACCACTCAGGATGACCAGGAGGGAGCCACCTGGTGCAGACCAAGTGTACCAGCCTGGTGGAGAGGATCAACTGCTCCACCTCAGGATAAGAGCTGCTCAAGTTCTGTAGTGAGGGACACTCCAAGTGGCATGTGAAACTACCAGTCTTAGTTATAAACTACCGCCCGGCTGGCCGGTGGGTGGCTGTGGCCAACATGAACCCAGGGACTACACACACACACACACACACACACACACACCGCCCACTGACCTGACCACCGGCCGGTGGGTGGCTGTGGCCAACATGAACCCAGGGGCTACACACACACACACACACACACACACACACACACACACACCGCCCACTGACCTGACTACCGGCCGGTGGGTGGCTGTGGCCAACATGAACCCAGGGGCTACACACACACACACACACACACACACACACACGCACACACACACACCGCCCACTGACCTGACCACCACCACTGTGACCTGACCACGTGTGGCATGTAGCTCATCCTTGGACAACATTAATCAAATACCTAGACAGAATTTTTATGTTAGATAAAAGACATTTCTTGATAGTAAACATAAGAAATGATGACGAAAGATAAGGGACGCTATTACAGGTAAATATTTTGTTAAAATATGAAATACTCTTCCTCAAACTAGCTCCCTGTACTGTATTTTCTTTTACATACCCAGAGGAAAATATATTCTGTGGTTAATCACTATAAATGTTTATGTTTAACAGATCTTTTATTTCTTATAGTATTTCACTGATTCAGGTTTAAGAACCTTGGTTCTGAACAACCATTATAATGCAACACAATACATATTTATCATAAATAAATCATTTATCACAATAACCATTATGTTTGTACCAGATTCTTTAAGTCCTCAATCACGTTTGTTAATATATAAGGCATTTTTCCGCCACATTTCAATACATAACATATATCTACACGTGTGGAAATATATGTATATGTTTTTATAAATTTTTCTTTCTCTTTTATAATCAAGGTGTAAGATATCCGTCTGAAGAAAATACTAGATAATATTATAGGTTATGTGTGTGTGTGTGTGTGTGTGTGTGTGTGTGTGTGTGTGTGTGAGCGCACATAGGAGTGAAAACATATTTTACACTTACAAGGTTAAGAGACGGGGCAACACGAGTGTACAAATCCTTCCTCAAAAGACTCACGTGATAATGATTAAAGTAGTACACACACACACACACACACACACACACACACACACACACACACAGAGCGGCGCCAGGCTGGAGGCGGGGCATCGTGACGTCACAGGCAAGTCCCTCCCCCCGCCAGATCCAAACATGTGTTGTGTCTGGTGATGGCGGTTCAAGATTTCCCACATTTATATTGATCTTTACATTATCATCCACTCCCAAAGTCACCTGGCATTCTTGTGTTTCAACAACAGACGTGATATATGCAACACCAGGCAAACATTGTACCATTATCTGATAGGTTAATTGGTGCACAATCAAGAACCAGTGAATTTCATCGCCGCCATAAGTAAGTAAGGAAGGTGACTTTAATGATGATAAATACGACCTGGTATGGCTGTGTCTACACACTACCGCCATCTGGTCAACATTGTACATACCAACATTTAAACTGTCACATTCAACCACAAGGTTTAAAGTCGCTCATGAAAACGCGAACTTAAAATCTATCCATTTAAATCTACCATTCATCAATAAACATTTAAA